>NW_024599013.1:150000-157500 GCF_004379255.2 Salvia splendens | reverse complement strand
GAAACCCAGCGACGTAGTGGGGTGTAGTTGAAATGGGGGGAGGTGGAAATCTTCCTCCAATCGGTTCATCGTCTACAACAAAATCAATATCAGATGAGCGACTCGAAAGCTCAGATGGATAGACTAGCCGGCTTATGAAGAAGGATTTACCTAGCTCAGGAAAATGAAGAGGACAAGTAGTTCCAACTAGGCCAGCACCGGTTGATGCCGTAGGAAAAGAATAAACAAGAGCTACAACCACTAGAAAAGAAGATGCTGACTTTAGCTCAGCTTCGTTCGGCTAAGGCAAGTAAAGAATAAGAAAGCGGTAAGCCGGAGCTAAAGCTCTCCTACGCAACATTTCCCCTCCTCACTATGGAATGTAACCTCTAAGGAACGACGCCCTACTTTTGTTTTGCCGCTTCCCTTTCCCTGACTTAGGGCTTATGGCTGGCCTAGTAGTTTCTCTTCTCTAGATGGAGTACCGATCGGGTCTATCTTATGCGCCAGGGGATATCTTAACTAAGCCGACTTCTATTGTTGGCTCGATTCCTACCATTCCGAAAGCTTACTAGCTAGGCCGGCTTGCTTAACTACCGCTTCGCCCCTTGCCTGACTTTACCTGACCCCTAATCTAAGGGCATTCCTGGCTTGGAACCAGAGACCTCGCCCGTGAAGTAAATCATCGCACCTACGGTCCGGGAGAGAATCAATAGATTCCTTTTCGGGAGCGATTCATCCTTCCCGAACGCAGCATACAACTGGTAAGTGGCAGGGCAGGGACTGCCAGGGTAGCTACGAAATACACGGGACTCAGAACACAGAGAACAAAGGGAAGCTACGGACGAGAAAGCAGAGGTACCGATTAGTTGTAGAGGCGGGCTAAAAGCCCAAATAAAGGCTATGAATGGAGAATCGACCCTATTGACGTGACGAGACTTGTGCAATCACGAATTCGACGTACAAGAGGGTCACCAACCCCCGTCTTTTGACATGAATCATTCGGAAGATCGAATTGGAAGAGCCACTTTTTTCATCTCATATATCGACGAAAGTTGTATTTTCGACCTTTTTCTCGGGTTTTTTCCCTGGATTTCCGTACTAAACATGGCATAAATGTAAGACGTAACCCGAAGCCAATCTTGAAATCACTGTTGTACCTATGGTTTCAAAGTACATATTTCCTCTCCTCTCCACAAACGGAGTCTGCTCCGATCCTCTCCGAGTCTTCTTTCTTGGCAATCTCTCAGCAAAGCAAAGGAAAACCCCAAGGCATTGAACAAGGGATTCCACTGGTAGAGGATATTTCACTTCTGGTGCTTCCCAAGAGTTGATCACATTTCGAACCCTAGCAATTCGACCAGCACCTTTTCACTCCTAACTTGCCACTCCTTCCGAGACAACCTGCTTTTCAAGCTTTTGCTTACATTTTCCCTTCTGTTTACCAGCTACGCATCTCTTTCGACAATTTCAGAGATATGATATTCTCGAAAGCCAAGGAAGATGCAATGCCTAGCGGAACGGATAAGAAAGAAGAAGTTCCCTCTTCTGACATCAATCACTAACAAACAAGAGGGAGGCTTTCCCCTTCCTTGCTACGATCCGATCTAGATAAATCGATCTTTCTCTCGGCTAGCCAGAAACAGAACATGAGGAATTCACCCGGATAGACCAATCTGATGGGATTCGGACAACAGGATAAAAATACCAATTTTAGCTGCAAGATCAGATAGATCACGAACTAGATACAAATATACGATACTGATTCGATTGTTCACGAGGAAGACGCAACAACACACTTTTCTCAATCCTCAAAGAGGCGATGCAAGGTCTACTTCACATACTCTTCGACAAGACATCAGCAAATACAAATACAAAGGAAGACGAAAGACGAGAGCAGAGCTACAAGAATAGGCGTAGCGTCCGAAAGAGAAAGAACAAAGCAGCTTTTCGCATTCCTTGCGATGAACAAAAGCATCGTTTGAACCACGGAATTACCTAAGCAAATACCTCTTACTCATTAGCTGCTCTTGACCCTTGAATTCAACTTCCTTAGACTTCCCAGTTAATTCCTAAGATAGGTCACCAACCGAAACAAAGAAAAGAAATAGCCTTGCCTAAACCAACTCTTGAGATGAGATGCAATGTAGGTTTGGAAGTAGCGTATCCGACTCCTAGCTCAGTAAGGAAATGGGAACTACTAGCTTGGTCTGCCTTGGCTGGGTCCTCACTGATGAAGTACAATAAGCCAGCCTTCCGCGCTTCACACTATGCGCACAGTACTTACCAGTCAATCCGACTACCCACTCAGACAAGACATGCCTTCACCCTGGTCCACCTAGTCTTATAAGAAGGGATTTCGTACGCCCTTCTCAGTGAATCCGCCTAGTCAGGATAGAACAATGCTTACTACTCATGAGGAGACAAGTACCAGAACTACCTACGCTTTCGAATAGGCACTCTCCGCATAGTCCTTGCCGGTAAACGCGCATAGGAATAGGAAGGAACTAGCAGCCTCCCACTTCCGCGACTCGTAGAGCTGCCCCTAGCCTAGTTTTCTTTCCGCTAAACTAGTCGAGAAGGAAATCCTAGACCTAGACTTTCAGCATTACTAGATAAACTCTACTCAACAAGGCAGGGGATATCTTAAACCTAAGGAATCTAGAAAGGGGAAACTACTTCATTGAATTCCCTATCCTTACTGTCGAGCAATTGAATTACCTCTTTCTCAAACTGAAAGGAAGCAGAAATGAGTCAGTTATTTTCAGTCACCCCAGTAAAGAATTAAAGGAAATCCACTTCTAATGGCTGAGCTCCTGGGTTTAGTCTAGTCTTTACTCAGTTTTTGTACTCCTCCTAAGAAGATATCAGTCAAGGAGAATTCAATCTTTAACGAACAAAACAAGAGAAAAAATGAAGGGGAAACTCCCTGTAAGCCGATCTATCATCAGCAGGGAAGAAATCCAGATTGACTTAGCTCTCCCGGCCAATAGATCGAACTATTTACTTCCTTCCCGACGATTGAGGAGAGGCTCTTTGACGAGTTGGACGATTCAGGAGATACTTTACTTAATGCTATAACTACAGTTTGAACGAGTCCGTTAGCTACTTTTATGAACAGGGTTGCCGAGTCGTTTAGCGCGTTTGCCGATTGGACGATTGAGCTGCAAATAAGCAAGAAAGAAGGGTTTGGACGAATGAGGAGATAGTAGACTACTTAGCAACACCCCAGCTACAACGAGTGAAGAGATACACTCAGTGATTAGCTCAGGAAAGGAGAACGTCTAACATCAAACTACAGGCGACCATCCAGGCAAGGAGAAACCAGCGGATCGGGCTACTGGTGAGCATATGAGAGGGAACTTCTCCTAGGCTTTAGACGCAGGTTCGCATATGAATTAGCTACTTTGACTCCTTAATATGTCTATGGTCTATCTCCAACCTTTTCGTCTCTTCGCTATGCCAACCTGCAGCTAAAGCGTTCATCCCGAGCTAACCCAAAGATGGGCATTTCTCGGCCTTTCTGTCTTCCTCGTGATAGACGCGCCGGCAAAGGTGTCTTAAAAGCATCTTTTTCGTTGATGTGGCTCCCTGGTTTCTTTCCTTCATGTAGGAAGCGCCAAGTGTTAAGAGTAGCGCTAGGACCCGAGCTTCTTTCTTCAAAGACTTTCTCAATCGGGGCAAGAAGGACGCGTTGATTCTCCTAAAGGTGTTCTCTAACGGGAATCACTAGTAGGTGATTTCCTCGATAGGACGGCCATTCACTAGTAGGTCATTCGGTAGGCCAGCCGGTTTGTTGTCCTTTACTTCTAAGAGGGGATCGGTTGGTTCAGTAGGTGTATCTACTCAGTAGGGAGCTAACATCGGTCGGCCCGGTAGGAAGAGTTCATGGGTTGGCCATCGGTAGGACGTCGGTAGGTGAGTTCCCGGAATTGCTGCTAATGGAATTGCGTCTACTGGCATGAAACCAAAGTCCTTGAGTTAATGGACTCAAAGCGTTAATAACCTAGTGAATTCCGACTAAATAGGTGGAGCTAAATCACTCGATAGGGATAGATCCACCCGAGCTACAGTACAGTAGTAAAGAGAATATCTCCTCAATAAGGATCAATAGGCCAACGAATATGGATAGGTCATTGATGGGCGAGTACCCGGATATGTCACTGATGGGCGGTCTTCCTAGCACTCAATCGGCATCACCCGGCCCGGCAGGAGATGTAGCTAAGCGGTTTTCTTGTTAAATAATTCTTTCTTTCTTTTCTTTTTTTTTTTGCTGGGAGATCACCGGCTAGCCCCCTGGCAATCGAGTAGTCGAATTGAGAGTTCCTTGTTCTAGATCAATAGCATAGATCGGCATGTCACCCTTATTCATAGGCATTTAGCAGAGGAGTGGGATCGGCGCTCGCCTTTCTTTTATAGGTAGCTACGGACCAAAATAAGTAGTCAAAATCGTGTGATCTCAGATCCGGGGCTCCGAAGTGCTACAGTGTTCGCTTCTCTGGTTCAGAACTCAAGAGGTACTTTGGTCCAGTTTCTCGAGGTGCGTGCAGAATCCCTATTTCCCTAGAACGGTTCTCACTCAGAACAGAAGTTCTTGGGTTCAACCCCCGAGTTGGCAACAGTCGAAGGCTAAGTCCTAACCACTCTTTGAAAGTAAGCCCACGTTTGTCTAGAGCGAGTTACATACCTGGGACGCAACGGAAAGTACGTAGTTCGCTGGTATATGGGCCGAGGGCAGAAGCAGCTAATTCTAACTCTTTGGCACTCATCTCAGTCTCTGAGGCAGGTGCTAGTCTCACTCACCCGGAGTCAGCAGGATCAAGGGTTGACCTTTCCGATATTATACTTATTTTCTTGCTTTCGTATCGTAAGTAAAGAGAGCTCCCTGGCCCACTCCGCGGTGCAGGCAGAAAAGTGTTTGTTGGTGGAAATGTATTCAGCTCAAAGATTCGTGACTTTCCAGGCTCCCTCGTGGTATCGTGCTGCTTGCGGATGTGGGTTTAGCTGCTGCTTTCACGATTCCTTCCCTTCAGTCTAGCAACCTCTGCTCTCTCTCTTCTCTTAGCAAAGTAGGTTCAAGTCAGACTTTTGTCTTGCTACAAGCTGGGCTCAGGGACTGCAGTCAGCCGCTTCCCCTGTAGTCGTCAGCTCCTTCTTGACAGATCCGATCGGGTGTTCATAATCTGGAGTAAAAGGATTCGAACCTTTGCATGCCGGTACCAAAAACCGATGCCTTACCACTTGGCTATACTCCATAGGCCTGTTTTGGACGGTAGGAACGGGGATAGGGGGAAGGGGCTCGAAGAACGAGCCGAGCCGTGCAAGGACGCGGGGATATAGCAAGTAAGCAGCAAGGTTCTCCCTTTATTAGGACCGACTACAACAAGCTCGCGACTCTAATAGAAAGAAAGGGTAAGCTCTCTGCTCTATTTGCTTGCAATGCTATGCCTATCAAAGTTGGCGAAGGCTTCTGTAACCTTATACTCGTTATGCTGTTCGACTGAACTCGTTGGCTCTGCGTCCACCTTATTTTCTCTATCTGCTTCGTCACCGTCAGCATTTGGTACTCTCTCGATAGCTTCAATAGTTCACTGAAAGCCTTTGGTGTAATGAACCGCAAGCCCTTCAGAAAGAAAGACATAATATAGAATAGTTGAATGTTGATTCAAGTACCCTTGAAAGGACTAAAGGAACGGGGGAATGACTACCTGTAATAAAGCACAGGCTAATACGAGCCGACCAGAAGAAGCAAGGCTTAGATTACCAGATCCTGGACACAATCTTCCTAGAGATGGAGAGCCCCTTGCCTCGCCTTTTCTAGCCTCTCCTTCTTGCTTACCTAGCTCTTGTCTTAGTGACTCTTCCTCTTTTCTAGGTTTTTTTTCTGAGTCTTAATACGATAGATTTTTCATTTGCTGGATCCGCCCCGATTCGATCAATAATGGGATTCTTGGCTAGAGAAAGGTTCTGTGACATGGACGCCCAGCCCAACTCGGTCGGTTGGCCCACCTAAGAGATGATGAGATTCTCGATCGATTTGATCTAATTTTGAAAAGTCTTTCTCACTATTCAGAACAGTGGAGCTTTCGATCAAGATCTTCTCGCCTCCCCCGTTTGAGCTCTCGCTCGAATCGGAACCTTTATGCGTTGGTAGGCTTTCGACTCAATCTAATAGCCTACCTATCGCTATCGGGCGCCAATAAAATAAAAGAGAAAGTTTTCGCATGGGCTCATCATCTGATGCAGAACCGATGCGAGAGGGAGAATAAATATGGGGGAAGCGTGGATTGATAGCTTTCAAGAACCAGTGGAAAGAGTTCTTCCCTGCATTCCTTCCTTTTCCTTTCCAAAAAGAGTAATTAGGCATAAAAGATTTGATTGAATGAACGCCACCTTGGTTGTTTTCAAACAAATCCAATCTTGGGCCAAGCGTTGCCAGCCGGCAATAGCCGAAGGCAAAAGTAGACTGCGGATCTTAGGTGAGACCCAGAGTGCAGCCAACTAAACACCAAATCAATCGGAATAAAACTTCTACATCTGAGAAAAATGTGTGACTAACTCAATGGATAAATGCCCTTCTTGTACGCTAACGCTCTAGGATGGCAGGGTTGGTAAAACTCTCCTTGATTGATGGTAGCATTGCTAGTTGCTTCAAGCTGCTCTTTCTATAAGCTATATTCCAGTAGTTATTCGAGAAGGAATTCATGAGTGAAAGACCATCCAGCCTTTCCTTCGTATGAGACCGGACATGCCAGCGAATCGAATAGCGTAGGAAGTAAACAAGTCTTAATGGTGGAAAGCTAGCAAGGGAAAAAGCATTAGTTTCAGGTGAGCGAAGGAGAAAAAGTTTGTTGGTTGAAATAGGGTTTTCCTACCACGATAGTGGAAAGCGCAGTTCAAGTCAGTGCTTTCCTTCCCGGCGAGAAGTCCAATCCCACTAGTCAAAGCATCTAGATCGGCACATGGGTAAGCCCAGCAACTTCTTAACCACGGTCTTACAGAATTCCCTCTTTGCAATAATAGGCTGTTCCGGTCCCTTTACTAGTTAGCGCTCCATGGGTCCTTGTCCTTT
Organism: Salvia splendens; assembly: GCF_004379255.2. Taxonomy (NCBI): domain Eukaryota; kingdom Viridiplantae; phylum Streptophyta; class Magnoliopsida; order Lamiales; family Lamiaceae; genus Salvia; species Salvia splendens. The sequence goes on along the minus strand of NW_024599013.1, from coordinate 150,449 downwards.
GTTACCTAATTACTTGAAACAAGGTATTATCCGCATCTTTCGATGAGTAGGTTCAGACTTATCCTTAGTCCGAATTGGCACATATTCTTGTCGTATTGGTTGCTTCTCAAGCCTAATCTCCTCCCTTTTCTTCTCGGCCTCTGAAGGCTTCTTAGGCGGCGGCCTACCATTCTGATAACAATTTTCATCAGCATGACCCGCAAGTACGACAGTAAGGCGGCATATTCTCATAAACCACCGATTGATGCAAAACAATATCTTCGCAAACAATTGCAATCTCTGGAATTTTTTTCCGCCAAAAGGTCGACTTCCACGCGCCTGGGAAAGAATCTCGTGTCGTTGTTTTCTGCCTTCATTTGAGGCTGAAAGAGGCAATGTATCGCAACTTCGGTGATTTTGCGGGCAAGCATGAGGCATTTGCCCATATGGTGGTCCAATACAAAACCTCG
>NW_024599013.1:97500-145000 GCF_004379255.2 Salvia splendens | reverse complement strand
GCTACAAGGTCTTCAGTCCGACTCGGCAAAGCAGAAACATCAGTGAAAGCACCCCTGACCAACTGACTTAAGCCAGGGTGAGACCTGATCGAATAGCATATGTTAAGCATATAGCTAGACTCACTGTCAAATCTTCCAATCGTGCCTAAGACGCGGAAGTCGCCCTCTGTGTTGGTTTTGGTTTGAATCCCGTCATGACTACTGATACACCACGCTTAACACACGTCACGCTTTGCACGCTTCTCCTTGTTCAAAAGAGTTCCTGTTCTGAATCAATCGGAAAACTAGAGGAAAGCAGATGTTCTTTCTTTTAATGCATTGAATCCTTGAACTCAATTCCGTAGCTGCACATGTTGGTTAGGAAGAAAAACTCGTAAATCGCTTGAATGCGACATATGCCCTTGAACAGGGCAACATATTGGTTTAAAGGTTGGACTGGGCTGGCTTGCCCGATTGATCTCCTGACTCACGATTCCATGCCTCAAGCCAAGCCTCGGTATTCACTTGATCATGGCGGGACTCGATCATATCGGTATTAACTGTATATATGGCGTTGGTTGTTCACCGCGTTCATGTTCTCCTTCGGAGTTGTCTTCGACCTTGTTCTCTTGTCTGATAAAAGAAGAGAATATCCCAAAGGTGACTAAAACACCAGAAACGACGACTACCCGAGCTAATACCTAATACATAGTTCCGTCTATGGAGCCTAAAGCTTAAACCATGGCATGGCAGTAATAAGAAGTAAGTTGGCCTAGTCTCTCGCCCAGCTTTCGCCTTCTGAAGTGGCCAAGTTGAAGCGTTCAACGGTTCTTCGGCCTACCGCCTTTCTTTTTTTTTTTAGTTACCGACCTAAACAAAAGAGATTAGCCTCTTGATCGATCGATTGATTGGATCGAAGTACGAAGGGGTTGATTGAAGTGTGAGATCAGCCCAAGACTAAGGCCGAGCAACTAGCTGCTGCAAGATTGGACGTCTATCTATCTCACCACGCCCCCTACTCCTATAAGGTATAAGGGCCGGTGGAAGGAATGCTCTGCTCATCTTTCTTACGGCTCGTTACCGCAGCGCTCGTTCGCCCCTTCGGCTTTTTCAATTCAAAAAAAAAAGGTAGTGTCTTTTTCCTGGTAAATAGCGTCTTGAAGCAAAGGCATTATTGAAGGAAAGAGATGGCGGGCCGGTCAATTGCATTAGGTAGGAGATGCAGGACCTGTCTTAACCGCAAGTGCATTCGCTATTCGATTCCATCCTCGATCCCACCAAATTTGGATTCCTTTGTATCTCTTCTTTACTTTTAAGTGAGAAGGGGGGGTGACAAAGGGTATACTTTCTTCTCTCTATGTCGCCGTCTCATCAATGAGCGTAGATTAATTAATAGATATGAGATATCGCTTTTGTGCTTGTCAATCTCTATCCCATTCTTCAGGTATAGTTTTCTTTGATCACAGCTCGACAGGTGATCCGTCCTTTCGTCATAAGGCGTGGTCTGACTCTGAGAAAAACCATTCCTGTGTTTAGGTCCCTACTAAGCAGAATTCGTAAACTATGCAAAGGCTATTATTTGAAGACTTTTGATTTTATAGCAATAAAAGCAAAAACAATTCTCAACGCCCTTACGAGGTAGTGATGAGTTAAACTACTCGTGTTGGCATGGAAGTCAGCCCGGTAAACTGATTCCATTCTGCTACTAGGGTTCCAAACCTTCCCCTTAGCTCTATAAAGACCTTTTCAACTCAAAAAAAAGATACTAAAGCTATTTATAGTTGTTCGGAAGGATTCGTTTACTTCCTGCAAATTGCTTATGTAAGAACTAGTAGAAAGAAAGGAATTTTGAAAAAAAAGAAAGAATAAGGATAGGGGCAGCATTGATAGATCGTTGAATGAGAATGCTTGAATGGGAATCGTCTTAGCAACTGGCTATAGACATGAGTCAAAGCCGCCGAGAGAGGAGAGAGCATTTTCATGAGAGAGGGACGAGCAAGTGACAGATTGGGAAAAAAATAGGTAGGCCTTTTCTGAGCGGTCATTTAGAAGCCTTGTTAGCGACCCATCATTCTTCCCTAAGCTGTCAGAGTCCGATCGAAGCGAGCAAGAAATAGAAGAATCATCGCTCATAGATGTGAATTGAGAAAGCAAGCCCGAATTCTTTTGAATTTCATTTTCATTAGGCTCTATAGTCTGGTCCCTGTACCTGGTAAGGTCTGATTGTTATCTGTAAGTCTTGTTTTGACCGCGGGAAGGTGAACTTTGCAAAAGTGCTTATTTGGTTGGGAAAAATAAGACTTCTGACTCCCCCGAAAAAAAGTTTCAGCTATTGATGTAGCCTCTTGTCGATACTACTAGTCTTGTCGCTACCTACTCGAAAAATCCCTTCTATACTACTCAACAGAAGGAAAAATCCCATCAAGATAGATTGAATCGACGACCTATACTTAAACTAAAGGCACAAGGGAATCAAGAGTTCAAGAGCACAGAACAGAGGAAATGCACATGGGTCTCCTTGAAGAACGAAGTCTAAGATAAAGTAAAGGTAGAGTGGGCGCACTTTTGCTCTGCTTGGATTGGCATGGCTGTCCCCCTTTGCTAGTGGAGGCTCGGCCTTTGACTCCGCTTGCCTCTACTTTTCATGTCAAGCGTACAAGTGTAGTTTAGTGGGATTGACTTCTAAAGACAGGAATTCTTTTTCATCTCCCCTGTATAAGTCGACGTCTTAACCTGACTTCCTGAGCTCAGTTGATTGTTGAAGCAGTAGCTCTGGATCGAGAGAGCTGGGTGCTTACCTTATTATTTTATTATGAAAAGGAGAAAGGGCTTTTTTTATAGAGAGAGATGAGTCAGGGGGGTTTGCTGGCTAACTCGTGCAATCAACGACAAATTCCTTCGCCTTAGTAAGCTAGCTTTGTAAGCTAAGCAAGCCTGGTTCTCCGGGCTTTCTCCCTTCTCGACCAGACGAAGGAGATATGAATTCCATTCAGGCGGGTAAGGGCTTGGCTTGACCGTGTCTTTTCTCGGGTCGGAGGCGAAAACTGGAAAGTTCATCATTAAGTGGTGGGCTGTTCATAGAAAAGAAGGCGTCGCCCAACGAGTGGCAGATCTGGATAGAGTCTCGCTCATAGAAGAAGAGTACGCGCGCTAGCGCGCTACGGCTTAGGCAGTTGATCGGATCAGATAGCCCTTCGGGCAACCAACCAAACCAAACCCGGCACATCCAATTCCATTCCGATCAACAACTTGGAGGTATGGCTGAGTGGCTTAAGGCATTGGTTTGCTAAATCGACATACAAGAAGATTGTATCATGGGTTCGAATCCCATTTCCTCCGGCACGGAAATGAAAGGGGCGGGCGAAATTACGTGAGAGAAAGAACCTCTTGGTTGAGTCCAGTCCCCTGAATAGCACTACTTACTAGGATCCGAAGGAGTTGCGCCTTGTTTTTCTTTGACCGGCCTATCTTCTTTCTATAAGCAAGCTCCCTCCGGCCGTCCAGTCCCTGGACGGCTCTCGGTTCTTGAGCATGTTGGGGGATTAGGCGGCAGTTGAAAGAGCTGCTCGAAAGCTTGACGAACAAGCGAAAAAGCCTATATTATATATATGAGTCAAGGGCCTTTCCCTTACTAGTTAAGTGGTAAGGTAGGGCGCTATTCGATGAAGAAAACAGACTTTAGGAAAGTGGTTCAGGTAGCTCAGCTGGTTAGAGCAAAGGACTGAAAATCCTTGTGTCAGTGGTTCGAATCCACTTCTAAGCGGGCGAAGGGTCCAAACGTAGCCGGGAGCAAGCCGGATTTTTAAATTCAAGTGAAAGAGTAAGCCAAAAAATGTGAGCGCTCCTGCACTATACGGCTTTTTGGCGTCCCCCTATCTTGTCTTGCTGGAGGCATCTAAAATAAAAAAAGCGGTTTATTATTCGGATTGGTTCTCGCATCCCTGTGCCCAAAAGGATGGGCGAGTTCGGTTTGAGTCTTCATCGATCGGGTGGATCTATATGCTCCGGGGTGGTGAGACGAGGTGTAGCGCAGTCTGGTCAGCGCATCTGTTTTGGGTACAGAGGGCCATAGGTTCGAATCCTGTCACCTTGATGTGGGGCCTCTTTCAGCCTCAAACGTAAGTAACTTAGTGCAGTGCAAGAGGAAGAAGAAAATGAAATACGAACAACCGCGCTGGTCGTAATAAATCGATTTGACTGATCCAATGGATATCCTTAGTCTAAAAGAAAGGGTGCTAATATTAATATGAGAAACAAGAGTCTTCGAATGTCTAATTTTTTGGTCAGAATTTCGATCGTTTTATTTTGTTTTCTTTTAATATACTTGGTTTTTCTATTGATTGGAATTTCTTTAAATCCGCTTTTTTTAAAAGGAAAGTCCATGCTACTAGCAAAAGGGATCCACTTCCTCCTTTCTAGGCTTGGTTCGTTTGGTCTCGTACTCCTACTGGCAGGTCTTTTGCTTCTCGATGATAGCGGTTTATCCTGTAACATGATGGCTCGTTCGGGGGCCTCTGGTGATGGAGATGGATCAGGTTTATTAGTACCACCAAAGTTGTAGAGACGGTTTTGGAAGAATTTGCAGTGAATCACTACAATGCTGTGAGTACCTAAAAACAAGGCAAGGATACAGTTAGAAACATTTGGATTCTGGTTTACCAGATTGCTAGTCTGCTTTCCTAACCGTTTAATCGCTTCTTGGACCCCTTCTTTACCATGGTTTTGAGACAGATTGCTTCCAAGACCAGGTGATCCAGATTGTGCTTAAAGGTGGCACTTTCAGTAGGCCAGTTAAAGTATGTTCCTTTGGTGGTAGCTTCTTGCTAGGCTATGCCTTGTCTCTCTAAGATTCTAGATTCAATTCAAGGTGGGTCCTGTCAGTGTAAGGAGTCTCGAGGTTGCCTTGTTCATACTAACGAGATTGAATTAGTCTTCCGCGTGCCTTAGTGCTTGTCTATGATCTAGAGCATCCTTAATTGAAACCTCTAATCTCTTTCGTCAATGAAAACAGTTGATTGGCATGGGACACCTTGCCAATCAATGGTTAACACCAGCTACATCGCCTTAGCCTTATACAGCACATATTGGTTTAGAAGAAGTTAAGGGGTCGTAGCTCGGGTCTTTCCTTTAGATCGCCTTTGTCTCGGAAGTCTCATACCTCTAGCTCCTGTCCCGCGCTTTAACCGTGTCTCGGTCTCGTACCATAGGCACATCTGATTGGTTTGTATTAAATTAAGAAAGAAGTCCTCTATCAACAATGCCTTTAGCGGCAGGTGCTTTAACCGCTTAGCTGCACGTGCACTACGGTTATTCCCTGATCCCATTCAAAGCCCCTTCTGGATGTTCTCCTCTTCTATTGCCTATGATTGGGCTCTGTAGTCGTATGATGAACCAGGCTTCTTTGCTATTCTGCACTCAAGCTTATAGCTGCTAAACCAAGAGTGTTTTCTTCTGAATCTGTAGTTAGGGGAATGCCCCGCTCAATCTTCCCAAGAGGACTGACCTGACTCGGCAATTGAAGGCTATATTCCTATTCCTCCATCTCGCCATGAATTCCTTTTGCAGAAAAGATTCCCAGATCCTGATGTGAAGGACTCGACCAATCGCCGAGAGGCATCTCGATTCTCCTCATGATGTCCGTTGAAGAGTCTTGCTTTCGAAGAAAAGCACCCCTTCTCGGGCTCGGGTGTTTTGTTTTAATTGGGCTTTGACATTACATTGATTGTTATGGTGAACCGGGCAATCTCCATTCCTAAGGACCTCAATCGTCGAAACTAGAGGCTAATGCTAATAAAAAAGATTGGCCATGATAGCATGAAAAGTAGGCTTAAAAGCCGATCAGTGCATTCTCCGGGAAAGCATTCAATTTAATCGTTGTTCTTGTCTTCTCCTTCGTACCCTGAATCGTTAGTAAAAGTCAAGGAAAGCGTTGATTTCCCGAAAGGTGACTTCTTATAAATGACGGAGTCAAAAAAGCCCGACTTTCGTCGCGTCATACAACGCCGAATTCTTACTTGCACGAGTATCTTCTCCAGACCTTTCCACCCATTAGGCTCTCCGGAGAAAGAAGTTTACATTCTACGAAAGTCACCCACATTCTAAAAGACACGAGAACAAAGCCCTTCAAACTAGGGAGAAGGCTCATTACTTTCTACATTTCTCTTTTAGAGAGTCTCCTTTACACGAAGTTTCCTTTCTCGTCTGTCTTTGTTTTCACCTAACGGTTACACTGTAGATGGTCGGGAGTTTTCATAAGTAGAAAGTCAAAGTAGTGCAGCATCCGACCTGAAGGGATCTGCGCTAGCCTATTTCGTTGGGAAACTCTACCGAAGCATATGTGTTAAGGATAGAGTCATTTCACCGATACGGATAACCGACTTGAGGTAGTCGTAGACTTATCGGATGAACTCTTCTCTCTCAATGGAAGCTAGATTGCTAATGCTAAAGAGTACAGTAGAAGGCTTGGAAGGAGAGTTCACTTTGTTGGTACTACTGCCCTTAATAAGTCTCGATAAGAAGCTCCCTCTTAAAGCGATAGAAATGAAATCAATGTTAGAATCCTCGCGCACCGAAGAAGCAGTACCGTACCATACTGAGCAAAGGTAGAAAGATAAAAGGAATCTTTCTCTTAGGGGATCTTCCTTACTAACTGACTTGACTGATTAACTGATTCGGGGAACGAAGCCCCACGGTTCGCTTGCTTCAGTCATGTCATCAGGAGGTTTTCTTCCTGCTGAAGTGAATCAATGCAGGTATTCGCTTAGCACGAATCTTGCTATAGGTTAGGACTTCTATAACACTAGGTAGGCGACAAAGAAGGTCTTTCTCAAGCTAAGTACGTTCAGTTCAATCCATGGTTGGAATGACTGATCAATGGTACTCTGATTCCACTACCGGCCGACTGGACTGATCCAGGTAGCTCAGATCTAGGTTATACAGTTCGGTGTGAGATGGTTCGCTTGGTCTAGTGTGTTAGGGATAGCTGAACAGAGAAAGAGCAGCTTCTCACTGTGCCCGGTTCCAAAAGCATTGAAAGAAGACAAGTTTTTTCCTAGAGGAGACTTCCTTCGACTATCAGATAAGGGTCTACTAAATTCAAAACAGACACGAGGGGGACCACCTTAGCTAATTGTGAGACCCCTTACTAATTCCCTGAGGGCATGACTCAGGAACAGAACAATTCTCTCTTAGACTGAAGGAATAGGACCTTCTCTCTTTGAATCAAACGTTGAATGAAATCGATTCTTTTTTTTAACCCTTTTGGGATCGAAACAACCTAGGAAAGATTGTCTGCCTACATAACGATCTCCCAGACTAAGGAAGAAGGTATCAGATCCCTGTAGTTCGAGCCCTTTTGTTAAAGCAGTTCCTGTACTTTGAATGAATTCAAGCTAGTAAAGGGAAGGGGCCCGGTTCACCTCTCCCCTTCTTCTTTGGATGGCTTGTTATCGTATAGCTTTGGTTGACTAGCCTTTCACTTGTTCTTTTATAGCTTTCAGTTCTTCTTTCTTAGTCTACCGGTTCTTGTTCGTACTCTCCAGGATAAGCCATTCTAACAGGGTTTTTTCCATAATGCAAGCCATTCCGTCCACTCAATCCATACCTGGCTTCCTAGTTCAGGATCTCCTGTAGGTAGAATGGTGATCATGTAGGTCCAGATCTCAATGCCAGGCCGAGCCTGTATCCGTCCGAATCGTCTTTCTAAGGTTCCTCATCTCCGAAAGAGTAGGATGTATGAAGTCAATTCCTTAGCTTAAGAGCTTGAATGAAGATATAAGTCAAGAAAGAAAACTAGACTTTCGAGGCGTAATCTGCGGAAGGTGTAATCAAAGATTTGATAATTGATTCATCCGCGGCGTACATTTGTACGAACTTTAAGCATATACTTAGGCTAAATGGGAGAAAAGACGGAGTTATACCCGGACCTATTTGGTAAAAAGAATACCTGATTCTCTTTCAAAGTGAAAAATTCCTTTTTCTTAGTCGACACCTTCGTGGACTGAGAAAACGTAGTGGAGTCAACCGGTTGTGAACCCACTTGCTGGGGTCTTGTTTCCGGGAGGTAAGCTTCGGAGATTAGACCGGCGCTGTCGTTAGAGCATTGATAGGACAAAAGGCAGACAAGAAGTTAATCGTTACGAAGCTCCTCTTTCTGAGTGATTTGATTGGATTGTTTTTTGGTGATTGTTAACCGATTGCCAGATGACTTTGGCAATAAGTTCCATGTGTATTCAGGTTCGGGATAAGACTTCACTATAAATATGATATATGAATATGATGGAATCCTTTTTTATTCTTAAATAGAATGAAAAAAAGGGTTTTTCTTCTGTCTCTTCGCATTGAACAAAAAAAGAAATGTTTGTTCTCTCCTAGAAAGAATTTTTTCGTAAAATCTCGTCTAATAACAAGTAATAAATTAAGACTCTATTCGAACACGGAACGAAAAAGACAATATACAGGATGGGTCGAAAGATTTATGATACTTCGCTTGATTCAGAGAAACTACAGGATATATAAAGAATATACCAATCCCAAGGATCCATAGGTTTAATTGTGGATCCAAGACAACACTAGAAAAATTCGAGTCTTCTATTTCTATTTCAAATCTTCTATATCTAGAGATATGTGTATTTATCCAAAATACGTGCAATGCGCTAGAATCTTTGTATTCGGCTCAATCCTTTTAGTAAAAGATTGGGCCGAGTTTAATTGCAATTCAATTAAGAGAACGGAGAGTAATTACTTTTCATTTTCCTTATTTTTATTTATCCAAAGTATCCACTGCTTTAAACTCAAATTGGATTTCTTTCCATACCTCACAAGCGGCAGCTAGTTCAGGACTCCATTTGCAAGCTTCACGGATAATTGCATTACCCTCAGCAGCAAGATCACGTCCTTCATTACGAGCTTGTACACACGCTTCTAGAGCTACTCGGTTAGCTACAGCACCTGGCGCATTACCCCAAGGGTGTCCTAAAGTTCCTCCACCGAACTGTAGTACAGAATCGTCTCCAAAGATCTCGGTCAGAGCAGGCATATGCCAAACGTGAATACCCCCTGAAGCCACGGGAATAACACCTGGCAGGGAGACCCTGAAATAAATACCGCGACTTCGATCTTTTTCAATAAAATCATCACGTAGTAAATCAACAAAGCCTAAAGTAATGTCTCTCTCTCCTTCAAGTTTACCTACTACGGTACCAGAGTGAATATGATCTCCACCGGACAAACGTAACGCTTTAGCTAGTACACGGAAGTGCATACCGTGATTCTTCTGTCTATCAATAACTGCATGCATTGCACGGTGAATGTGAAGAAGTAAGCCATTATCTCGGCAATAATGAGCCAAACTGGTATTTGCGGTGAATCCTCCTGTTAAGTAGTCATGCATTACGATAGGAACTCCCAATTATCTAGCACAGCTCTTTGGATCATCTCTTCGCATGTACCCGCAGTAGCATTCAAGTAATGCCCTTTGATTTCACCTGTTTCAGCCTGTGCTTTCTAAATTGCTTCGGCACAAAATAAGAAGCGGTCTCTCCAACGCATAAATGGCTGGGAGTTCACGTTCTCATCATCTTTGGTAAAATCAAGTCCACCGCGAAGACATTCATAAACCGCTCTACCATAGTTTTTAGCAGATAACCCCAATTTAGGTTTAATAGTACATCCCAGCAGAGGACGACCGTACTTGTTCAATTTATCTCTCTCAACTTGGATCCCATGAGGCGGGCCTTGGAAAGTTTTAATATAAGCAGGAGGAATTCGCAGATCTTCCAGACGTAGAGCTTTGAATCCAAATACATTTCCTACAATGGAAGTAAACATGTTAGTAACAGAACCTTCTTCAAAAAGGTCTAAAGGGTAAGCTACATAACAGATATATTGATCTTTTTCGCCAGGAACGGGCTCAATGTGGTAGCATCGCCCTTTGTAACGATCAAGGCTGGTAAGTCCATCGGTCCACACAGTTGTCCATGTACCAGTAGAAGATTCGGCAGCTACCGCGGCCCCTGCTTCTTCAGGCGGAACTCCAGGTTGAGGAGTTACTCGGAATGCTGCCAAGATATCAGTATCTTTGGTTTCGTATTCAGGAGTATAATAAGTCAATTTGTACTCTTTAACACCCGCTTTAAATCCAACACTTGCTTTAGTCTCTGTTTGTGGTGACATAAATCCCTCCCTACAACTCATGAATTAAGAATTCTTACAACAACAAGGTCTACTCGACACGAATGAATTGGGCGTTAATGAAACTTTTCCCAGGAATCTTTCACAAACTTCCCAACTAATACTAAATACTAATATTATATTATCAACTAATCAGAATGTTTGATTATTAGACCATGGTATTTGATTTACCAAACACATCATTATTGTATACTCTTTCATATATATAGCGCAACCCCATTTTTCTTTTTGATCTTTTTTGGAATCGAAATACCTAACCTAACTAATAAGAAATTCTCTCTTGACGGTGGTATATGTTGTATATGTAAATCCTAGATGTGAAAGTAGGGCTAATTCATCTATGAAATGATGATGAAAGGGTATAAAAAAACGAAAAGAATAGGCTATAGACCTAAATCGATATGCTGAAATAAAAAAATAAGAAAAGCCAATAAGAATAAGATAGAAATAATGAATCGTAATGTAAATAGAGTTCGGGTTCGAATTCCATAGAATATTTTATATAATATAGATGGGATTGTCTATAATGATAGACAAATGAAAAACTTTCTCAAGATCTTTATTCATCCACTTGAAATTTTTAAAATAGCTTGCTTGAGTTTGAAAATTAACTCATTGAATCATTGAAGAGTAAACGATTGAATTGGATTCGATTGGAGGGCACCAACAAAATGGAGTGCTAACTCCCATTTGTTATTGAATTAACTGATCGACATACTATCGGACATTTATTTTGAATTCGATAATTTTCACAAAAAAATTTCGACATATTTTATTTATTTATTATATTATGAGAATGAATCCTACTACTTCTGGTTCTGGGGTTTCCACGCTTGAAAAAAAAACCTGGGGCGTATTATCCAAATCATTGGTCCGGTACTAGATGTGGCCTTTCCGCCAGGCCAGATGCCTAATATTTATAACGCTCTGGTAGTTAAAGGCCGAGATACCGTTGGTCAACCAATTAATGTGACTTGTGAGGTACAGCAATTATTAGGAAATAATCGAGTTAGAGCTGTAGCTATGAGTGCTACAGATGGTCTGATGAGAGGAATGGAAGTGATTGATACGGGAGCTCCTCTAAGTGTTCCAGTCGGTGGAGCGACTCTAGGACGTTTAATGTGCTTGGAGAGCCTGTTGATAATTTAGGTCCTGTAGATACTCGTACAACATTTCCTATTCATCGATCTGCGCCTGCCTTTATACAGTTAGATACAAAATTATCTATTTTTGAAACAGGAATTAAAGTAGTAGATCTTTTAGCACCTTATCGCCGCGGGGGAAAAATCGGACTATTTGGTGGAGCTGGGGTTGGTAAAACGGTACTCATTATGGAATTGATTAACAATATTGCCAAAGCCCATGGGGGGGTATCCGTATTTGGCGGAGTGGGTGAACGTACTCGTGAAGGAAATGATCTTTACATGGAAATGAAAGAATCTGGAGTAATTAATGAAGAAAATATTGCAGAATCAAAAGTGGCTTTAGTTTATGGCCAGATGAATGAACCGCCGGGAGCTCGTATGAGAGTTGGTTTGACTGCTCTAACGATGGCGGAGTATTTCCGAGATGTTAATGAACAAGACGTACTTCTATTTATCGACAATATCTTCCGTTTCGTTCAAGCCGGATCCGAAGTATCGGCCTTATTGGGTAGAATGCCTTCCGCTGTTGGTTATCAACCCACCCTGAGTACTGAAATGGGCTCTTTACAAGAAAGAATTACTTCTACCAAAGAAGGATCCATAACTTCTATTCAAGCGGTTTATGTACCTGCAGACGATTTGACCGATCCTGCCCCTGCTACCACATTTGCACATTTAGATGCTACTACCGTACTATCAAGAGGATTAGCTGCCAAAGGGATCTATCCGGCAGTAGATCCTTTAGATTCAACCTCAACCATGCTTCAACCTCGGATCGTTGGTGAGGAACATTATGAAACTGCGCAAAGAGTTAAGCAAACTTTACAACGTTATAAAGAGCTTCAGGACATTATAGCTATCCTTGGGTTGGACGAATTATCCGAAGAGGATCGTTTAACCGTAGCAAGAGCGCGAAAAATTGAGCGTTTCTTATCACAACCCTTTTTTGTAGCCGAAGTATTTACCGGTTCTCCGGGGAAATATGTTGGTCTAGCAGAAACCATTAAAGGGTTTCAATTGATCCTTTCCGGAGAATTAGATGGTGTGAGAAAGGAATTTTTAGCATGATGGGTGTGTTGATTTTGAAAAGTTCTGTTAGGTTCTTAGTAGCAATCGGCGACCTTTTCTTCTTTTACTTCACATAGCTTTTCGTCTCTTTGATAGCTGGAAGTTCTCCAAAAGTATGAAAAGCTGGAGGACTTTGTACCATCCATTCTGGTGTGGGTTCATCTTCGAAAGGAGCCTTTCCCGCGAGGACAATTTGCTAAGCTCAAGCCTAGAGCTGATGGACCATTCAAAGTTCTCAAACGCATTGGTGAAAATGCCTACAATACAAGATTGAACTACCAGCATCGTATGAGGACACTTTCAATCTTTCTCCTTATTATGGTGAAGAAAGCACTCACAGAAGGTAGCGCATCCACAGTAGAGAGAGATACCCTTCAACAACGACTCGAGGGCGAGTCTTCAAAAACTTGACGGGGAAAACTATAAAGAGAGGAAGTCGTTTTGGAGCTGAATCCGGACCTGTCAAAGCAAGCTTCAAAAGTCATGAAAGAAGGCTAGATAGCGGTCTTAGGAACCTACTTTGATTGTGGTACCAATGAAGCTTTATCATAAGAAAAGAAAGTCATCGATAAGTGGAGTTATAGGACCAACGACGATCTTATCCTAAAAGAGAAGGAGGAGTCAGTTTTCTTTGAAGATCGAGGAAGAAATCGGACAATTATGCCATTCGGAAGAAGTATTCTACAGAAGAAAAGCCTGTTACGAGTAAGTGGAGAAGAAAGATCTACAGAGATTCTTATCTCATTCCATTCCAGTGGCTCAACCAGTAACCAATGGCGAAAACTAAAAAATCCATGGTTTCCCGGTAGAACCCTCTTTCACCCAAGTTGTTTCGGAACCGGAAAAAAGAAGTGGTTTTTCGCACAGCTTGCTCATAGTGCAGGTCCCACTTGTATATTGTATTTGGCCGAAGAAGCATCAGACAGGTTGGAGTTCTTACCTTCTTGGGACTCCATGGACCAAGATCTTCTTTTATTATATGGTCAATACCGATCCACTTTAGCAGATCATATGGATGTAGAAAAAGCTTCACATTTTGATGAATTGGAAACATCTCTTTTCCATTTCTATTTACCCAGTTCATATCTTTCTTTCGTGTGTTCCCGGGAGGAATTCGATCTCTTCAATCTCGGAATACCACCTAAATAACTGCGGCCAGAGAGTCAAATAGGTCGGGAAGAAAGAGTCTGAGGTCGGGTTGGACGACATACATCTTGGCTTGGTTGGTCCCACCATCACTAGAGATTGGACATATATAGTTTATTTCTTCTAAATAAAAGATTCAACTAACTATTTTTGAATATTCAAATTTGAAAATAGCTGCAAGACCAAAACAGGGTGAAAAAACCGAAAGCCCTTCTTTAAAAAAAAAACAAGTTCCCAGGCTTACATACCCGGCTCAACATTCTTGGAAAACAATCGAATCGAGGGTCCGGAGGAGAATCGGCCATTCAATCTTGTGAACTAATCGAGACCGAAATTGGAAAAAGAGATACGAACGGAGAGGAATAACCAATCGATGAAAGAACATGAAACCATTCTGTTTCAATAGAGGTACGAGAAAGGGTTGGGGGCAATGAAGTAGGTGAAGTGGTTGGATTTTGCGAGCTGTTCCAACCACTGCTGGATGTGATTCCAAGAGCCGAACGAGAATGAATACCACACAGAAGAGTCAAGACCAGGCTCCCTAATGGAATGTTTAACCGATCCATTCCGGATCGACCGAATTGGTACGGAAGTTGTAACATGGGAAAACCACGGAAAACACGACTTATTTGAATAACCCGGTGACCCACCAATTGTAGAAGTAGGATTTTTTGAAAGCAATAAGCACTTAAATAATACAATTCAAGTATACCATCTTCTTTCTCATTTCGAGGAAAGGGTGCGGAAGGAAAAGGAAACAACGGAGGGATCCGAATCGGACCTAAATGGGAATGACATGAAAAGTCTTTTTCAAAACCTAGCATTAAGGGCGTTACGACGATATACGAGAGAAATAGAGAAAAACTCGTGATTGGTGTAGAGGAGAAGATCTGTTTATGATATAGTTCAAGAAAGAGTCGTCTCATTTTTCGTTTTTTCTAATTCATTCACTTCCACTTCAAGACTGGTTCTGAACGCCGCGTAACATCATCTTCAACCAACCTCCACCGTACTAAAGAATTGCTTATACACTAAAAAGCTGCTTATATACGATACGCTTACTAAAAGACTGACTTTCATTCATATTCATTAGGCCAGCGTGAAACTAAGAAAGAGAGATGTGCCTAAGGCGGCATGTAAGCAAACTGTGCACGCTAAGAGAAGAGGAGAGATGCTCGCAATTACTACCACAAGAAAGCCGCCCCCTATCTTCGAAAGTGGCCCGTCACTTCGTTCGTACCTTCTTGGCTTAGGCTTTCAACTGAACAACATGGCGCCCCGCCGCTAGCAGAAGCTAAGCGCTTGAAAAGCGCGCTAAGAAACCTTGCTTCTGTCGGCCTTTCTGTGCAACAGTCCACCAGTAGCGGAAGAGAGGGTTACCGTACATACAAGAGTATTCCAGTTCTTACGGAAGCTCTTTCTTACCAGTCAAGTAGTACAACAGCTCTATCTTACAGCCCGGCGCGGCGGGTCGCCTTTTGAATTCAGTAGATGGAAGAGACTATTAAATAGATAAGGAGTAGGTGAGTGAATGAGTCCTCACTGACCTGAGCGATTTCGATCACCTAGCAGGCCTTTTATTTGGTAGGTAAGATCGCCAAAGCGTATCATCAGATTTGTCTCCTCGGAAGAAGAATAGCCCCGCTCTCTAGCCGACTGATCCCCTTGATCCTATATTGATCATATAACTGGGAGGGAACGTGTCACATTAGAGGTGAACGATCAGAGGTGTCCTCTAATCTAATCACCACGATGAGACTGGTCCCTCTTTTAGTAGACTCAGCTATGAATATGAATGAAGAAATGAATGCCGGGCTCTTTCTTTCACTGCTAACCCCAAGAAGTTTCTTTGATACTTTCTCTTTCGTCGAGCCCCGGTGGTCCTCCTTTGAGTGTGGATTCAATTGGATGAATCTGTCAAGTCAAGGAAAACGTACGTAGCAGCAAGGATGGTGCATCGCCTATTTCTCGTTCTCGCTCGGTAGCCAAAACGAACACGCCTGCTACCTACTGTACTGGACCTTCGACCAGGCATTCTACCTTTGTCGAATCGGAACCGCGCTCCTTTAATATGATGAGAAGGAGGGAAGGGGGGCCACCCTCTTTTCCGCACCAATCCTTATTTCCTACTACATCTTTTTTTGGGTGTATAGCTCAGTTGGTAGAGCATTGGGCTTTTAACCTAATGGTCGCAGGTTCAAGTCCTGCTATACCCAAACCTGCCTTACACTCTACTATGAGTAAGGACTAATTCGTGGCTTCAAAGATGACTCTTTGGCCTTTAGACTCGCTTCCGCGACTTCGCCCTTTAAGTGTAAGTGACAAGGGGGTGAGAGAAGGAGTAGTATAAGAGTGGCTCGGTCATCGATAAACCTCTCCTTATTCATTCTATAGGGCGGGGCTGCGGACCAACAATCCAGCAAAAGGGCTGAAAAGCTCCTTTAGAAAACCTTCCCCTTTTCATAATAATAAGGTAAGCATCAAAGCCCAGAAAACCCAACCTATACAAAGAGCTCTTTTCAGCCCCTACTCCTAACAAGTGAAAGTTGCTGTTGACGAAGTTTCATTCGTTGCAACGAACGTACCTCTCCCTTTTTTTCTTTTCTGGGGGTTGAAAAAAAGCAGGTTCTTTAAACCATTACAGATTCAAAAAAGAAAGATAAAAGAAAAAAAAAGGCGGGTGGCATAGGGATCCTTACCAATAAATACAACTTGACACCGCATCTCTTCCTCAACTCATTTCGACCCTGTGAGATCTTATGCTTTAACCCGAGGGAGATACAGTCCACTCCTAAATAGAATAGGTTTTGGCGTTCCGAGCCGTCCAATCGATTGAAACTGCAAAGTAGCTACTTTCCCTGTGAGGCTAAAATCATGCTACATAACTAGAGTTTCAAACCCCAATAAGGGAATCTTGTTTTTCTGTACTGGCATCGATGTGCCTGATGTTCCTGAGGGTCCACTAAATACCAAAGAGATAGGGAAGATGGCGGATACTCTTCGAAAGAGAGACCTTAATTTGGCTTGATTAAAGGTTGGGGTTGGGCTTTTACAATAGATGGGATTCGATGCAGATGGCTATGAGCCTAGCTTGCTTCCAGGAAGAGGATATTCTAAAGGCCGCAGCAGCTATTGAATCAACTATTCTTATTCAAGCTTTCTTGACGTCTTTCTACCTTACATAGAGCTTTCTATTCGCCGGTCGTTTCCAGATCTTGCAAGCCGCTGGCTGATCAAGGGAACCAATATCTGAGGCGAGGCCTTATATGATATGTTGGGAGATAGTCCGCTTTGCCTTGTTGATAGGATAAAGGATAGTAGCTCAGCTTCGGATTAGACTATGTGAAGGGATAATCAAAGCTCAGCTTCTTCACCGCTCGAGAACTCACGAACTGAAGAGCTCACGTCACAAACTAAGGATAATAGGACGAAGATCTCCATTCTCACACCGGCATAGGGGTTTTGCCTCTATCGTAGAGTAGCATACTTTCTATACTATAATATGCCGAAAGCAGTGACGATTGCTTTTGGGATTCATCTTAGAAGGCTTAGAGCTCATCTACCCCTCTTAGTCTCAGAGAGGTCTGAATCACACCCTACTAACTATATTACATCTTTCTTTGCTTCATCGCCGGAGAGCCAGAGCGAACCAAGCTGACCTAAGGCTATCACTAAACTAGACCAAATGACGTAGTCATTCTTGAGGCACTACTTTCTAGAGTAGAGTTGAGGTTTAGACTTGTTCCAATGGACGATTGCATTAAACCTTGATAATAAGTCACTGAGGAAGAAATTCGATTTATAATAATAAGAAGAATGGAATATCGAGCATTAGTCTGGGAGGTATAAGCCCGGAGCCTCCAAAGGGGGAAGGTTGAACGAAGTCGAATGAAATGAAGCAATTCCGAGCTTTCATAGGCTCAATAGGTTGCGCTAGACATAGTAGGAAAGGAAGTCACGAGAGTCGCCCGCGAAAAGTAGAGCTTGGCTTAGTTCTAAATCCTGGTTCTACGATCAAGATCCGCTTTTCAAAATGTGAGTTTGACGCGCGGGAGCCAAAAGCGCGATTTAACGCATTTGGAAGGCCTCTGGGGAGCAATAGAGAGTTTGATCAACACGTAATCGTGAGGCAGGGCAAACTAGTGATTGCTAAATATGAAAGCATGCCAAATATTCAAAATTGGATTGAAGGGGAGCCCCACCTTTCAACCATCTGAGGAGCGCACACCGGCTTTCTTCCTTGACTTCATATCGATATGTATAATTGACAGAAACCACTTTTTTTTAGCATAGCATAAAGGCTCGATTCATAGCCAGTATCTGATTCCCTCGGCATATCGGTATCGGTGGATGGCCGTGATGATGACCTACGCCTTTTGGTTTTGGAAGGAATCCCTCGCTTTCTGTGGATCGACCCGCTACTGAGGGATTGCCCTATAATCCAAGAGCCTATATTCCCGACATGGCTGGTTCAACACCTCTATTCCTACCCGAAAGATATAACATAAAACAGCGGATTATAGAAGAGCAGCGGATTGGGTAATTAAGAGACTTCCCCTACCACCGACTATTGTTGCACAGAGACGAAAGAGAATCGGTCAAGCCTAGCGCTTAATGCTTCTAGCTCTTCTTGACTGAACTTTGCTCGCCTCTTGACCTGGCCCTGGTGGGAACTACTACATGAGCCAACACCTTTTCAAAACGAGAAAAAAGGAAATTCGCTCGCCGGCCACAAAGGAAGCTAATGGTGCTGCTGACCTCACCCCACCTACTTTTGTTAGATACCAATCAGGGGCTGATTCACGTCTGGTATTAATTAATATAACGGGCAGGCAGCGCTCACTACTTCTATATATTCTATAGAAGTGAATATGAGAGAAAAAAGCTCTTCTTTCACATAGTGGGAGGCTGGCCTTCTCTCTTCTCTCTGAAGGCTGCTCCTATTCATATTCCAATCCGTTATATTGCTTATATCTTCCTCTCTCTTTGGTTCTCAAGTTTCAATCCCGATGTAATGGATTGGATTTCACCCTCGCGAGAATAGCTATATGGCTAAATTGAAGCTTGTCGGAGGTAAATCGCTTTCTTGAGCTTGCATACCAAGTTAGGATTCCTAGGAGAAGAGAAGACTGGAGTTGGAGGAGGCTGAATAGAAATTCTTGCGGATCCCCCCTTCCCTTATGTTGTTGAAAGAAATTCTTCACGTCAAATTGAAATAAGGCCACCTTTTGATTGCAGCCAAGGCAAGAATGCCACGAATGGTGTTTAGCAACCTGGAGCAAATGTTTTCCCTATCTCTAACTCTAAAAGGGTTCGACTCAATATTCTTGAAGGAATCCTTTAGCTACTAATCTAGCTTTCTATCTCTCTACCGAGCCATCTGCTTTATGCTTGATCTTGTAAATCCACTTGCAGCCAATGGCTTCTTTCCCTGCAGGCAATGAGACTAAGTCTTATTCTTTTTTTCCTGGGCATTGATCCTGTATAGCATCTCTCCAGCAAGAATGATTGGAGGCTTTGGAGTATCCAAGATTCAGGTTCATGAGAAGATTGAACTGACATGAGGTAAGCTCGATCTTTTGGGGAAAACGATATAGTTGATAAGATCAAAATCCTTCAACAGGATAAGAAACTTGAGAGGATCGACGAACCTGAGAGAGGGATCCAGAATCTGAGGAGGCGACTGGAAGGGAAGCAACTGGGCTAGGCTGCTGATCTTCTGGAGTAGCCTGACCCTGGGAAAGAGACTGTAATCGCCGCCGAGAAGAAAGATGCTGTGCCGGGTGACTGGAATCCTCTGAGGTCAGCTGAACAGGCTGACAATCGGCAGAAAATGCTGAGCAAAGCTGCTGGCCTGAAGAGTGAGGCTGATCCGTAACATCAACTGCAGAAGAATGAGGAAAAAGTTTATGAACAGGAGAAGGCCGCAATACATCTCCATCATCATTCTCCCCCGGGGCTGATTAATTAGGTTAAGGAAAATATGAGGCGACTCCATTTCCATTAAAGAGAGCATTAAGGATACATCGAGTCTCTTGGATTTCACGTCATAGCATCTATACCCGGACTGAGCATATCCAAGAAAGACACAAGTGGTTGCCTTGGGGACAATTTTTCTATTAACTGCGCAGGAATATGAACAAAACACGTGCATCCAAAGACTCGAAAATGCCTATAGTACAGTACTGCCCCAGTAAGAAGTTCGTGAGGCTGGATGGAATGAAGCTTCTTCCCCCAAAAAAAGGAGAGAGATGTCCCGTCCCTTCTTTATGCACATCTACATAGCCAGACACAAAGGTGTACAATCCGGTCAAAATCTGCGGTTCTTTAAGTTCATTCATTGTAGGGTCTCTTACTTGTTCTAGTGGCTCTGGCAAAGGCCAACCGAGAGGGGAGAACGAATGGCTTAGGAATCGACCGGTTCCGAGCAGACTCGTGGAGCTGCAGCTTGGATTATCGTAGAATAAGAGGAGCCGTCTTAGGAAATGACTTAGTTTAACTTAAAAGACAGATGCCGCCGCTGCGAGGCGAGGGAGCAACTTGTCTGGTTTTTCGGTGCACTCATTCCCCTTACGAGAATGAAATGAGGCCCCAGCTTGACTCGAGACCAAGACTCCTTACAACTCGCACCAATAGCGGCACTGAGCGGCCGGAGATTGATGGAAAGGGCAGCCCTTAGCCCCTCCTCCCCCCCTAGCCGCCTACCTACTCGTGTTCGTAGCTCGATCGGAGGTCAAGACTGTGGTCCGGCGGAAAAACAGAAGTCATCCGTATGTTGTGATACGTGAATTGCTCAGTAGTGCTTCGCCACTACCGTAGCTGGCGGAAATAGCTTAATGGTAGAGCATAGCCTTGCCAAGGCTGAGGTTGAGGGTTCAAGTCCCTCCTTCCGCTCCTGGCTTCGTCGTTTAGTGGTAACGAGTGGAGTACATAAGCCCCTTTAGAGATAGAGATAGGGGGGAGGGACGGCTTTCTCATTACACCGTCATGGATTGGATTGAAGAGTACTTGCTAACCCAATAGGGAAAGCACTTGCATTCACATTTACGAGTTCTTGTCTTAAATACCAAAGATGTCCGCTTCTTCTGTCCTGAATGTCGCTAAAAGCATAGCTGCTACCGGCATGTAGCGCTGGGCATGAGTTAGAAGAAATGTAACAGGAGGAAAGGCTAACCCGAGGAAGTACGCTCTAGGTTGGGTTGGCTCCTGTGTATGCGATCATGTACTCCTTGGCTGGCCCCTGGAAGAACCACAGGAGATTCCCCGCTCTTGTCGGATATTAGAAGAGGAAGCAACAACCGTGCATGATCAAGTGAAAAGCAGTCCGGGCATCAAGTAGGACAGGAGGGAACAAACGGGCTTTGCTCAAACCGCGATATGGGAGTTCCACGTCTTCCATTGGCTTGACCCGTTATACATTCACTCGAGATTAGGAACACGCCGACCGAGGAAAGGAATCAACACTCCAGAAGAAAGACGGCAAGGAGGAAGCCGGAAGGGCCTCGAAGAAGACACCGAATCTGACAAAGGACCACCCTTTATCTGTCATCACACCGCCTACTAGGCCAGTTCTTGACCAAAAAGCAAGGAAACTCAGAACTCGAACGAAAGGACTTAGCAGCAGGGGCAGCCCGGCAAGGGAAACATATTCCTAGTAAAGCACACACCCAGAACTCATCCGGCAAAGAAGGTTCCCATTCCTACCGTTACATTGGAGCGCACCTTCCATTCAAGGAACAAATGAACAACTCGGACTACTTTTCATTAATTGGTTGAACTATTAGCCCTTGGCCATTCCCTTTCATTTAGCTCTTTGGAACAAAGCGTGGGATTCGCCCGATACAGCACTCCTGACTCACCCGTACTTTCTCCCTTGGGCCAAGAAACGCTTCTCCTTGGCTTTGAATTGAATCCAGCAATGAAGAATAGACTGTAAGCCCGGTTCACCTCTCCTTAGCGAGACCATTCAGAGACCAGCTAGCACAGGAAAGCAGCAGATATAGTCGACCAAGTAGGCAAGGCAAGTAGGAAATAAATTGAGCAACGGGCTTGCCCTAGGTATTGGTTTAGCAAGGGAAAAGAAATAAGCGCTTTTAAGCGACGCTTTCCTTGTTTGAGCTATCTTCCCTTGGATTAATCCTCTATTTCGTTGTTCTAATCTATCTATTTATATTTAGATATAGAATTAAAAATAGATGCTTTTAAGCCACGTTTTAAGCCGTCAATTACCAATCTATCGTGAGGGAGCTTAAAGTAAAGGTTTTATGATATCATTCTGGGGATATATTATGTTTAGCTGGATTTAATGAAGGGATATCTGCTCCCTTGGTGAATTGGCTGCTAAGCCCTTGTTCTTCAGATGTGGTCCCAAACCTGATTATGGGAAGGAGTCCAGTTGTGAGCCCTAATCTTGCATAGAGATCGAAGATCTGGTAGCGTAATGGCAGCATCGGAATACGCAGGATGGGAGCTCTGCTCTGGTTTTGTGCCGTAGAGAGGGGGACAGGATCGGAGGAGTGAGCCGATACGTTCATGTAGGGCGCATAGCGGTACTCACCCAGCACTGGTAGTTGTCCACGAAGTACTAAGGCAAAGAAAGTTCAAGGTAGGGTTCGGGTAGGCTATCTCCCGGGGACAGGTTCAGCCAGTCCGAGCTTGTTGTCGGAATGCACCGTGGGTCACAGCAATGGACCAAGATTTTAAGAAAAGATGGGGAGCAAGAAAACGGCTTTCGCGCTAGCGCGCTCGGCCGTTGCTTGTTGGAAGCCTTTAGCCCTCTTTCTTTATTAGATTAGTAAGTAAGCTCTCTTTCTTCAGCAACAGTGGACATTCTTTTCTCCCTCACCTTACCCTGATATTGATATCGTGCTTTGTTATAGAGATATGGGATTGAACCTTCAACTAAGCACAACGAAAAAGATCATTCTTGGAGCAACTAAAGAGATACAAAGGGAGAGAGAGCTTGCTTCTTCTAAGCTATTAGATTGGCATTGAAGTGGGGACAACAAGATAGTCTTTCCTAGTGTCCGCATCGCCGAATCCACGGTTTCATGCAGGCCTACGGTTCAATCATTTACTCTCGGGACTCTGAACTTTTCTTTACCGTAGCCGCCCCGCTTCAGAGCGGGCAAGACAAGATATGAAGTTAAGTCCAGCTTTCTGCGCCACGTCTTGTATAGCCGCCCAGTGCTATTGCACACTCTTTTCATCCAACTCGAAATATCGTATTATAAGAAGGTTTACTATCTTCCTATTCATTCAAGTGAGAAATCGGATCGAAAAACCACCGCCCATAGAGCTTAGCCAAGATGAATCGATGTCCTCTTACAGTAACTACAGTAGCACCTCTCCTATCCTAACTCTTTGCTCTTGTAGTCGAGAAGGAAAGTACTTCAGTCTTTCAACAGGTAGATCTTTACTCCAGGTAAGGAGTCCACTCATCGAAAGGTTTTTATTTATCGCTTAGTGCTTTTGAATATAGGAAATCTATAAATCTATTTGGGCTAACTTCAGGCGGGGAGCCCCTCAATATAGAGCAAGTAAGCCTAAGTCGCGATGGATCGGTTCCTTCATCAGCGGGTCCCTCCCATCTGCTGGACAGTTCGGTCCAGTTGACTCGATATCTTCTTATCTTATCCAGTTTAAACCAATCAATTTGAAGCAGCTTCGTTAGCTACTAAGTGGAAGCGCTGGGGCCTGCCTTTCTAGCTCCCTCCCTCGCTTAAAGGAGGTGAGGGCACCAACCCACACAAACAATAAATTTGATACGTTATGAGTAGAAATATTAGCAAGAGCTGAAAGAAGGTTCAGGTGATCGGGGCTATTTCCTATCTTCGGGGGAAGAGGGAAAGCACTCGTACTTTAGAGTTTACGTCAAAGAGAATACTTTCTTTACGGCTTGGTCACTCACACCAGACCTCTTCAACCATTATGAGATTTCCCCAAGGAACCATGGAACCGGCTTGATGAACCTCGTTCAATCTACACGCATAGTGAATCCCTTCTTTTTACTTGAATTCGCGTAGAAAGTTTAGTATTAGTAATAGGGCTCTCAAACTAAGATGAGTGGGAACTCCGGCATTGCCTTACTTACGCTTTTTTTTTTTATTGAAGCGCACCCGCTAGTAAACAGCTATACCAACATTTTCATTCCGCCCAAATCAAATAGAAAATTTATCACCCGACAGCTAAGCTAAAAAACGAAAGGATTCAAAGGCGATTCAAGGAACATCTGAAAGAAGGAGATCTGATATCCCTTGTGGCCGATTTCCAACTGTTGACTGATTGTGATATGATATCTAAATGAAATTCAACAGCTGTAGTCGCTGACTGTTTGGCGATTCGTCACTAATCAAGGCGCTTTCCGGTCTCGTTCTATTATCTATTACCGGCCTTGCTTAAATCTCTTACATACTAAGATTGAAAGAAGGAGTTTTAGTAGTCCACACAAGGAAATAACTAGCTCTTTCCTTAATCACTTCGTGCTAAGCTATAATAAACCTCTATTGAATCTAAGGCTCTTCTGCAATAGTTCTATCCCTGAGGAGTGATAATATAATAGTAGCGGTCTTCATGTTTCACGGCTGGAACAGCGGCATTCACCGCGTTCAACGAAGGAGCAGCAGTGGTATTGTCCGCATTTGGAGACCCTTATTTCCACTTCCTTTCTTTATCTCTATACTATAATAGTATTCATACTATTTGCCGAATTAGAACTACCTGGATTATAATATTAGTATTCTCATTCCCTGGTGATAACATTGTCTCGCCCTAAGTCTCATCTTCGCGTTGGCTTCCGGAGAATTCCTTTTGGGACCCCATCAGGTAATTCTGCTAAATCCGCCCAAGACTTGTTTGCCGCAACCGTCATCATTCGCAGTGCGTTATTGTCGTCTGAAGAAGAGACCAACACAGTCGAAGCTTCGCTTATGGTAACCGAACTCTTTACCGGCAAGAGGAGAAAAATAAGCTTTACCGCTGCTGATTGAACGAAGGAGAGATAGGGCTGAAATTCTCACCTCACTGACGAAGCCTTTAGCAGATATCACATGGGTGGGGCATTCATCCGGGCAGGCCCTGAACACTATTATTCTGACAACGTCGATCTGGCCATATGGCCTGTAGTGATGATAAATAGAGAAAAACATCCAACTTCCCTCCTCCAGATTAGACCATTGTGCCAAGAACACCACGAATGAAATGAACAAGGACTGATTTGGAAAGAAGGTTTGAATACGAACCTGACCTAGAAGGGGCATCACTCTCTACTTTCAGTTGAGGAGAGTTACGAATGGTTAATCTTAATCAAAACAAAAGGGAATACTTTCACTCCCGGCAGGATGTCGAAAGAGCTAGTTAAACGGTGGTTTTGGCCCCCTGCTGCAAAGCTAGGATCCCAAGGATAGGCATTGGACCTGCATATCATACGGGAGTCTTAGTGGAGAGCGTTCTCTGGTTCTCATCCCTAGTCAAATTTGAAGTGACGGCCTCCTTCCCTATTCGATAAAGAAGGGAACGGTGCAAATAAAGCTATTTCGAGTCGGGTACGTGAGTGGGAACTTCGTTTTCGTCTGACTAAGTGCCCTTGGATTGCTGTTGCATATTCAGCTCCTCTTTCAGCTGCTACTGCTGCTTTCTTTCTCTCAAGATCCTCACTAACTCGACCGTCTGTTGGTTTAGTTTTGAATTCTTCAATTCTGACTTCGGACCGGCCTGTTGTGTTGTTGTGTTGCTTCCTGTGGTTCCAGTACGGTGGTAGCAGATCCTCAGGTCATGTACCAACTCCACAGCCAAAGATCGTACCTGCTTGTTTGTTTTGAAAGCAATCCTTTTCTCCGTAGCGGATTTACCTTCGGGTTTTCTTCGCTTCTTCTCCGCCTATCCTATGAAGCTTGCTTCGGTGCTGATGCTGTATGACCCCTACAACACTGAGGGATTCTCAACAAGACATGTACCCGCTAGCAGCCGATTGCCAGGGCTTGCTTATTGGTTTTGTTTTGTGGATGGCAAGGACTTAAGGTCAGGAGATGCCCTATGAGGGGTGAGGGGGAATTTGGCAAAGCTCAGTGGGGATCGGGGCGAAGTTGCTCGAACGAATGTAAGGGGGCTCGTAGCGCAACAACTCATCAATCAGCTCCATTATTCCCCGTCGATCTGTAAGAAGCGCGGTCAGGAAAAGGCCCCTTAAAGGTGAACCAAAGCATAACTCTTCCTTGGGCTTGGGCACAAGCTCAACTTCTTCGATTAGGCTACCACCCTGGTTTAGCTGAGGATGGGATTCGCTACCCGATTAGTCTCCCTACGCTATTAGGCACCTTTGGTCTAGGCTTTGACCCAAAAGTCCACTTTGGATTGAGAACGTCCCACTGTGGATTCATAGATGGAATTCAGCTCGTAAACTCACTCCTCGCTACACAAGTCGCGTCACCGCATTCGTTCAGTCGGATCTCGCCAAAGCAGCGGTGATGAAGGCCGACACGATTGACCGGAACTGGAGTCTCACGAGGGATTTAGCAGTTCCGTGGCTGCATATTCAGTCGAGCACATGTGGCTGAGTCGCCCGTACCTGAGCTCGAGAAACTTTCCTTATACTGACCGAGAAAAACAAGTTCCAGAGGCATCTTCCATTCATATCGATTTGGGTTTTTCCGCACCATATTTTGATCTGCCTCTTCTTCGATCCGGAATTCCCAGCAAATCCCTGACTCCTCGAATACAATGGGATTTCACACCTGGCAAATCTTTGACTCTACCTCCTCTTATTAAGACCTTAGAATGTTCCTGCGAATTATGACCTTCGCCTGGAATGTGAGCAAATATATCATGTTTATTGCTCAACTGTACTTTGGCTATCTTACGTAGAGCTGAATTCGGTTTTTTCGGTGTTCTCGTTGAAACACGCGGGCATACTCCTTCCTTCTGGGGACATTGATCCAAAGCTCGAGTACGGTCCGTGCGCCGTTTTTCTTCTCTACCATGACGAATCAATTGATTTAATGTAGGCATCGCTCTTTCCTTTGTCCTTCCCCCCTATTTTTGCCCTATCACTAGTGGTTACTCCCGATCCGAAGCACCCCTTTTCCATTCATAGAGAGATCCAATCGTCAAAATCAATAAAAAGGCCATCATGGACCAAGATCCAAAGGGATCAATCTTGTTGGGAGGTACTGCCCAAGGAAAGGAAAAGGTGACTTCCGGATCAGGAATAATAAATAAAATGGAAACAAGATAAAATCGTATATCAAAACGACTTCTGGCATCACCGGAAGGATCGAAACCACATTCGTGGGCCGACAATTTTTCTGGATAGGTCGAACTATTGGAAGAAAATGGAAAAGGAAGACCGAGTGGAATCAAAGAAACTAGCGAACTGATCACTAAATAGATCAAAATAGGTTCAAATTCGGACATCACCACAGCACACTTCGTTCTTTCGCTCCTTGCTCGCGGAGCTACATACCGGAAAAAAAGAATAAAAAAACGATTTCTTGGCAACTTGGACAACATATTAGGTTAGCGGGTATAAAACTTGGCGCGCTCTTGACTAAGCATCGAGTCGAACTTAGCCGGGAGTGCTTCTGCAGGAGTGCAGTCCAATTCCCGTTGGAGGGATTGGGTATAGCCCGGCTGTATAACCCCACCATAAAAATCATATCGCAAATTGATCAAGAAGTGATTAAAAGCGGATAACCTTTCTATGGTGAGTGGATCCTCTATTTCACCAGGGATGTGAACCACCCCGGCAAAATAGAAAGGGGAGCCTACTGCGTCCCAGGCATCTATACCCAGATTTGGAATAGGGACCCCCTGCAGAATTTCTCGCTCCTCCGAGCTTGATGCGCCGGCATCACCCACGTGCGGTCCTACACTCAAGACTGGCAGGAACGGGAATAAGCCGGTCATTAAATCCGGAACTACGTTGGAAAAGTATATATGAATCCAAGAGCCTAAGAGAGATAATGCAAATATCAAGGATATATAAATAATATATACAAGCGGAAGCCCGTGCTTCTTTCTCAAAGCCAAAGATTCACCTTAAATCACGGGAACTTCTCCTTTTTGGTTGACAACTTCTGTTGGGCTGACTAAGCCCACTATCCTAACCTAATAGGGTCCCATCTTGTGTCGGGTTAAGGCTCCACCTTATGTTGGGGTAAGGGCAGACTATTCTGATTCAATTGCTAAGAGCTCCTTCTTCTGCATAGCCAAAAGACTCTCTCTTTAGCTTTAGCCTGCCATTGCTTCTCAAATTGAGTCAAGTACGGATTTTACGTCCAAGAAAGAATTCTTTTTCATCCCTCATTTGAACTAAATAATTACTAAATAAAGTAGTTAAGATATGATATTTCAAACGCGACTCCGAATCGAGTTGGGCCCTTCCTTATCTCCCAACTCTCCGGCTTAACCTTAACCTTCGACCGGTCCTTTTGAACAATCATGAACGTTTACAAGATACGATACACCAGAAGACACGATAACTTGAAAAATGAACCCGATATACCAAAGACTTAAGCCAAATAGCCAATCCCAGAACAGAGCCGACTATAGAGTAATATTACTGTGATTTATAGCTTTATATAGTTTTTTATATGGCCTACTTTCCCGTACATCTGCGTTTACTTCTCTTTGATATTCTGATAGTGTCGATTCTGACAAAAGGCGATGATGGTAAAAAAGAATTCCTCGAATTTGGGGCATTTTTGATATTATTATATCAGGAAGAAATCCATCTTGAAGCAAAGCTGCTTCTATATGCCTTTCGATTTCAAATGCCATTTGGGCTCTCCTATCTAAAGATAGCCAATCTTCGTACGTGTTCCGACCCAGGAAAGAAAAACGGAAGGATTCTGTCAGTTGGTGTAACCTGACATCATTATCAATCAAAAAGAAAGGCAATAGGTATAATCAAAAGAAAAAGCCATCATTAATGCGAACACACCTCTTACATTACAATAGGATCTCCCTTCACTTCAGGAGTTACAAAGGATCAAATCAAGCCTACGACTTAAAGAAACTCTCGGGAATGGAAACACAACCACATAAGCCACTTCCCAGACTGCCAATCCTTACAACAAGAATTTCAATTGTCAATTTAAAAGGCTCTTTCAACACCGCTCATCCAGGGAAGAAAGAAAAGTCAGCACTTGCTTCTTTTTCTGGTACAACAACTAAAGCAAGAATCAAATGTTTTAGAGCCTTCTTGACACACAAGAGTGAGTCACTTCATTCGGAAAAGAAGAAAGAAGGAGGGAAAGCTGTTTTTCTAACCAAAGCAAATGCCCCGGCTAGGGGATGGCTTGGAGTATCAGTTAGAGGACCTCTTAACTCGAAATCGAATATTCAAGAGACAAAGACAATAAAGTCAAGGATCGGGAATGCACATCTAAAAGGAAAGCCCAGAACTGACTGACGATCGTGAAGCGAACGCGCTTCTGTCCTTCTGTCATTGCATGCGTGACGAAACATCGTAGATCAGTTGGTCGAGAAGGGGATTTCCTATTGCCGAGTGGGGTGGTTGAAACAACCTCGTATGTATGAAGAAAGCAATGAAAGCTGCCTCGGAGGAACCGGCAGAATAGATCTAAACCAATCAGAGGTCCAAGGCCCATCAGGGATCGGGGCACCAGTGTAATTCCGCATCTCTAAGTAATTGGTTGTAGTAGGTGATGAGGTCCTTCCCTACTTTCCTTACCAAATGCCCTTTTCAAATCTTTTCCCCGCTAGCCCGAGAATATCTCTATTTGCTTGATTTTATTGCCCCGGATCCTTATTCTTCCCGAAGGTATATAAATGGACCGTCTATTATGTTAGTGTGCAGTCTTGTTTGACTGATAGACTGAAAAGAGGGAGCCGTTCTGGAGTGTTTTAGTAATCATGGAGGGGCTCTAAGATGAAGGTAGCAGCCTTTAGCCTTCCCTAATCCAGGAAAGGATTGAGAGGATTCGGAAGAAGAAGACCGTGGCCCGGTTCTATGATAGCTCGCATCGCTTCGTGAGCACTCTGGTATGCCTTTGACGCGTCTCGGCGTCGTAACTCCGAAGCGCCCTTATGTATTGTACGATTTTAGAATACTCAAAAGTGAGCTCAGCTCATAAAGGCGTAGCTTGCGGAGAGACTCCGATGCAACATGCGTTCGTTGAGAGCGAAATGCTAAATGAAAAAATGCGAAATATAGTGCCTGGAGACTCGCTTTACATTACGAAATACCACTCGGGTAGTTCGAGCCCAGAACTCGATCTACGGCCGAATAGCTACTCGCACGTAAGCATACATGTTGCACTCCGAGCCTACTCAAATTTGTGCTGTCTCCCCTCCTCCACAAGCTGCGAACTCTTCGTAGTAGCACGGGATTCTCTTTTAGGGGTTCCAAACTCACGTTTTTGTTTACTAACATCGGCCTCCTAGACCTTTCAGAGGGGAGCATAAGAAGCTATCTTAGGACCTGTTGACAAGGACTTTGAGAAACGGATCGGACTGGTTGACAGAAAGCAAGACAGGAACGAAGCTACCTTTAGTACATTGAGTCCAGCCAACGGAACGGGAACAGAGTAGAGTCAAGGTCTTTGAAACCAATTCATCCATTCCCTCTACTTAGCAGTTAGACTCGTTTTTTAGAAAGGACTTCCTGGTTGGAGTCTCTCTTCCATGCACTTCTAAGGAACTCATCCTTAGCTCTTTGGTAATGAATGAATCTCGCTGGACAACTTCTCAAATAGATCTTTTGACTAGCAACCTCTTAATGGAAGTAGGACTTTATCCACACAGAGATTCTATCTTACTTAAGAAGTCAGGAAGAACATTGGTTAGGGCGCTGTCACGTGTGATCAGACTTCGGAAAACCTAACCAGCGCTTAAAACGGGGTCTTTCCTTCATTGGAAGGGTTTGCCTCTTTTCGCCTATATAAATAAACGGTAGGGGATCGACTCTCGACCTGGTATGTGTGTGATCCAGCCCACTAGAGATACGGAGGGCAGAGGTACGGTATTCACTCCGCAGTTGGTTCTTCTTAACCTACCACTCCCCTTTCTTATGGATATCTCGCGTCTGGGGTTTCTCGGAAGAGGTACCATAGGTTGTATCGATGAGAGAATGTCCTTGCTATCTCCTATAGAGATTTCGTGCCCAGGATTGAACTACATTGGCTAATCTTCGATTGAAGAAAAGGCAGGAGCAGATACTCATGTATAGGAGCGTAAGGTGGTGTCAGGACGAAGGTTTTTAGCACATGCAATCTTCTCAAAGGGGGATGTCTCTTTAGCTGCATCTGTCCGAGCTTTCTCTAATCGACGAAGAGGGGCAAGATGTACTTAAGTACCATTTTATCTCTGAAGATATTTGTTAGGAAGCTTAGCCAAAGACTATGTAAAAGACTATTCCTTATTTATTAAGAAATAGAACTAGAGCTGCTTCCGGAGTGGTTGCCTACGGACCTACGACCAAAAGGGGAGACTCCTTTCTTAGCAAGGAGGGCTACGGGTGCCGGTTGAGAAAAAAGCCGACTATAAGAGTCTACTCCGATAGCTCATTCTAAGGTAGCAGGGGATGATGCCCCTTTAGCTGTATCCGCGTTTGAGCTTTCCGGATCGAAGGTTGTTGACTATGCTGCCTCTTTGGCTTGACTAATGGTTGGTCAAGACGAGCCTGAATGGACTAGGCATAGTACGAATTCTTTTCTATCCAAAGAGCCTACCCTACGCCTCCTATAATAGATTCAGCTAAAGCTGCGCTTTCCAGATTTCTTTCTCAATCCAGAATCCGAGCTTACAACTTTCATCACGAAAGGCGCTTTTCTCACTATCTATTCAATTCCAACTTCATGCTCACTTATGAAATCAAGCTAATAAGGCCAAAAGCAGAGCATGGAGTCCACTGGCATGAGAATCAACCGAAGTAGAGACATAAGCAGATCCAAAGAAAAGAACCAACACGAGTATGATTATCTCATCTTACAAAATATGAAAGGTCGTGCAGATGATTCCATCAAATCAAGGGACCCAATCCCGAGTTGCGGAATAAGATCAGCGAATCCGGGTCGATCACCTGCCCTCAGCCACACGTCTTAAATTGGAAGCGATCTTATATCATAATCCAGGCGGGTGGCGTTCCCGAATACCAAACAGCGATGACAAACCGGGCTTGGACCAATGACCAGAGATAGAAGATTATTAGCAAAAATAGATAGGCTTCAGGGGAATAGGATAAGGCCCTATGGAGTAAAGGGAAGGGGCTTGAGTTCTGAGACGAAGATAAGACTCGGCTGTTGAAGGTGCTGGCTGATGAACGAGGCATCGTAGATGAGGAGATCCAGTTGTGCTTGCTGCCTATCCACTTGGCGAGTAAGAGGCTCTGTGCAAGAGTGGTCTTCAAGCCTTGTGCCTTTGGCTGCTCTTCTTAGCCTTCAATTAGTCGGATTCTAACCCTATACCTCCAGCCTTCCTTCAATCAGATTCACTGCAAAGGAAAAGAAAAGGAGATTCTCACAGCTAGCAATAATTCTATAGTATAGACAACGCTACCTCCTCTTCCCCCTGCTTTCAATAATTAGCCTTAGTGCACTGGAAAGAGACAAGCACGGGTTACTTGTAACACCCGATACGGGAACAACAGATATGGCAAAAACAGGATTCTCAACCGTTCCTAATGAGTCAGATGTGGCATTCTTGTAAAAATGAATATCAGACGTCGATCAATCCCCATCTATCCCATTCGTACCATTAAGTAAGTACTAAGAGCGGATAAGATCACCAGAAACGGTTGATGATATAACACCTCTACCTGTTACTGATTAACGGACCCCAAACCGGAAACTAAAGCACCGCGCTTTTTTACCCTTACTGGCACACGAGACCTGGGTCAACAAAGAAGTCCATCTTCTGCAACCGTCAGCTTCTTATCACCCTGGAACTTCCACATCTAATGACCTGTAGCCGATTGCTTACTTTACTCCTATTTATTAATCTTGTTCTAATTGAGAGGCAATTTGTTTATTCTCTAAATGTAGCATCCCGGCTAAGGGAAGGATGAAAGCCTTGCCCTACTTTACTTTACCTTCACGGCCTAGGCCCCCCTTGTTCGTTACCCAGCTTGAACTCCTCTCTTATCGTATAGTAGCAATTCTGACAAGAGATGCGGAGTATGTAGCAAATGCCGCTGATGCGTAAGACATTGAGTTGGCCTTAACCATATCCCTTCCTCTCCCCCATGCGTAAGGTTTAGGAAGTCAGTTTCATTTGGTGCTATCTGAGATCCTTATTGCATAGAAAAGGACGTGGTGGCTGGTATTATCATATATAAGATATAGGTTGCTTTTAGAAGTGATCTCCCCTATAAGATAACTATCTCTTTCATAAGAGAAAGAACCCTTATCTTTCTAGTTTGGCAGCATCTTAAGCAGACCTGGGCAAGAAAGCCGCTCAAGCGTCTTTTCCAAGGAATTTACCCCATCCCGGAATGGGAAGAACTTCATTTTAAGTGAGACTAGTAGAAAGGTGCACGCAAAGGGATTTTGAAGCAGGCTGATGAATGAATGTGAAGAGCACCCTGATAAAATAAAAGGATTATGATCGTTAATCGTTAGAGTTAGAATGCCATATAAAGATGAAGATCTTAATCGATCTCCCTTTCTCTTCTTCAGCAAAAAGGTTAGGTTCTATTTTGATTTTCCCATAAGGATTAGGATTGTAATCGCATATAGATTTGCAGATCGCTAAGTTTTTTGCTTTCAAAGCTAGCAACAGGTAAAGTCCGGCCGTTTCGAGACCAGGGTTTTCTTATAATCTTCCTTTCTATGTGGACGTGACCTACGATATAGGTCTGAAAGACATTGAAATTGAACTCTCTCAATAGCGCAAGAAGACAAAACAGTAATTATGCGCGAAACCATATATATGCCCATCCGAATCTGAGTGAGCCTACCCACTTATGGTTCATAGAGTTTTTTTACGCTTAAAAAAAAAAGAGAAACCTCCTCGAGGGGTCATCACATCAGCAATGGAGAAGCCGGGGTTCTCTTTCACCCTATAGCCTCTATGCTAGCCTACCGGTGACCGGCTCTTTAATCACGATAAGCGGTGGGGCGAACCCGAGCAAGGTCTATTTAGAATGTGTTGTTCAGCGTCACGAGTCTACGAATCTCAATATAACCTACACTGGGCTGCTATAGAAGATTCTTCTTTCTCTTTCTAATAGTACGTAAGATGCCCCAAAAAAAAAGCTACTACTCTTATCTTAGTACTACTCATATAAACTAAGGCGGGTTTGGAATCCCGAACAAAATGACCCGGTAACCCATGCAAATGGATAGAAGAACCTGGGCGAAGTCGGGTACTCATTTCATAATAATGAACCTATCTAAGATTAGGCCCATTGGAGTCCGAATTGGTAAAATGACGGATTCTTCTTTTCGGAGGCAGAAAGAGCTAACTCATAGACAGACATCCACCGGAGTAGTGGCTGGGTTCAGCATAACAATCTCCCTATCGTTGTGAGATTTTCATCTCAAAACTTGTGTGAAGTGACAAAAAGAGAGATAGAATTAGTGTTCCGTGTGCCTTACTCGTTCCTACGTGGCATACTGTGTTTCTTAAACGTAATAAGGGCAAAGCTCCTTTACTAGACTAGTAGGAGCAGAAGGGGAACCCATAGATAGGGCTTATCGGCTTATCGGAAAGTCCAACTTTGAAACGGAAGACTCGACGTAGTAACCCTTCGCCACTCATATTCCCAAGAAAGAACTCCTTCTTTGGCTAAAGCGTTAGAGAGGGCGGAACCAATTACTGTGTTAAGAGAAGAGCCATAGACTTCCGTGTTCCGCTAAGTCCTTCTATCTATAGACTCTTTGGAAGCAGACGTCCTAACCTACAAGCGTAAAAGCTGATGAGCCTGGTGGTTCTTCCCTTTGCAACCAAAAACCACGGGTTTTGGAATTTGATCCGATTTCAATTGACTAGTCCTTTGGCCCATCGCTAAATGCGTACTCAGAAGCTGCACTAAAGCGATACTAGTCAACTATGTCTTTGGCAACAGCGGCCCCTTTTGGAAGAAAGTATTTGGCAGCGCCTGCTACCCCTTCCCTTTGACATTCACCCATGGATTCCTATTTGAATAATAGGAGATGCCCCCTCTTTCCATAGGCTTAGAGCTCTTTTCTTTCCCTTTGCTTGGACTTTCTTTTCGTCGTCAAAGCATCAAAGTTAGTAGAAGAAAGGCTAGTAGAAAGAGCGAAACGAAATCATTCAGCTGCAGGAGGAATCGGAATAGGTTCAGAGTTATTTTATCAATTCCATATTCCATAGCACGAAAGAAAGAAACTTGAAGGGCGGGAACTCCGATCGATTCGGTCAATCCCTCTTCACGACCAATCGACAAGAAAGAACATACACTGACCATCTTGATGGATTCGAGATCGCTACTCCATTCTCCTCTATGGATCACAGAACGAGGCAAGAAGCGTTTAGCCTACTATTAAGAATCTAAGGTTGGGAAGGATTTCATCTCTCAATCCAAGACGACTGTCTTAGCGGTGAGAGGCGAAGTTCTTTTTTCAAACGAGCTTCATCTCAAAGAGAGGAAGCGTGTGAGTCAGCCTTTTGACTATGCGTACTATGCGGAGATCGGCCACTTCGGAATTGCGTGCGTGAAACATATAGTTAGATCCGGCCGTAGGTCGTTAACATAGTGCCCCAATGGTGGTGATAGAAGAACCGATCCATCGCGACTTAGCAGTTGGAATCTTGGAACCTGTCTTTGGGCTTTTAGCCCCGGTCCTCTACAACCATCTAACCAGAGTTGGCACCCTTCTGTCTACGAGTTCACTACAATTTGGGTCAGGGCGGAAACAACACATCTTCGGTTGGCGATAAACGATGCGATGGCGAAAAGGAAAGTGCCGATTGATAGAGCGAAAGAAAAGTATTGTCTCAGAACCCGTTGTCTGTTGTATGCCGCTGTGGGCCGTGTGTAATACTTATTTTCGTTTTGGATTTATCGCTCTACATTGCCGTTTTTAGCCGGGTGGGCGGTACTGACTTATTTTCCGTGGGCGGGGTCTGCGCCACGTCTTTATCCTTGTTGGGGGTCCCCTTTTACGTTGTGACCCTCGGCTTATGTTACAATTTAGCGGAATCCATCACCTTACCGTATGAATAAGTTTCGGTCTCGTCCGAGACAAGGACTGAAGCAGTTCCATCCGTTGAGGCCTCAGTCTCAGCCGAATAGGCTTCAAGATCAGCAGTTTCCGCCGCCGAAGCTAAAGATAGAGGCGCATGGGAATTATCTGGTCTTTCTGGCTAGCCTATCTCTTTTTTTTTCTTTGATCACTGCTTAAGCCGCTGTTCCCACCATTTCCTCGCTGTCTGCCCGAACGTCATGACGACGAATTAGTCTTCTATGGAAGTTCGGTATCACTCGAGGTTTTTCGAGCGGATATCGGAAGCGGTAAGGATCGGTTTTCCTTAGCTCAGCAGTCCATTCTATGATGGTCTACCGTTGGCCAATATAATATCCCTCCTTTCAACGATTAGAGAAGGCCATTCGTCACTTTCTTTGGACCGGTGATATTACTCGTTCGGGGGCGGTCCCCGGTGGCAAAGTCTTTCTTGCGGTCGGCCAGTCTAGGCTGTTGACCTCCCCTGCCCAAACATCTGAAGATGAGGTGGGTTAGACAGCTTTTACGCTAAGTAGAACAAAGACTTTTCATACTTCCTTCAGTGGATTTTACGACCTTTGGAGCATCTTATTTGAATAGGCTAAAATCCTGCCTTTTAACGAGACTTTTTGTCTGTCATATAAGACTTGAACCAATAAAGTGTAGTTAGGAACTAAGCAGTTTAAACTCACTCTTTTTCTCCTGTCTTCTTGCTTGACTTATGCAGCCTGAAGACGATAGTAGTAACCTACTTCACTTCCAACAGACATACGGAATGGAATCCTACTTCGAAGGTTGCAACGAATGGAAAGCATACTGGAAGAAAGCGAATAGATAAGAATTCCACCCTACAACAATAATAAGTAGGTTGCTTGGCTTGGTGATACTCTTTTGGCGATCAAAAGTTGGTTGAGGCACAAAGCAAGAAAGAGGTTTAACGAAGTCGTCATATGAATCTGATTCAGTAAGCTTGGGCAGAATAAATCCACATCCGTTCAATATTCTAGTTGAAGAGTTGTTGTCTTTCTCAAGCATAAGCGACTGGAGTGAAGTGAAAAGATACGTATCTCTTGTTACGTATCGTTGATATGATAAACGAATACGTATCTCAGTTCATGGATGTAGACTTCTTTCTCCCGGACCTCCTTCTTTACCAAGCGATTCTGTTCTGTCTGTGGCTGCGGAGTTCCATCCAGCGGGAGAACCGGTTACTCCACCCGAGGAGCCGCCCGTTCCTCAACCGGCACCGCAACCTGTGATCATCCCTCAATTGGATCAGCCTCTTCTTTCTAATGCTATCCGCGGCAGCATCCTTTATAATAGATACCTCTTACTTAATTTAGGAGGTAATGAGGCCCTGCAGCGGATGGTCGCCACTATAGACGCCCAAATCCTAGTGGAACAATATATAGAATCGGCTTTAGTTGATGATGGCTTTAGTCCCCAGTCCATTATTGCACAATATCGAGAAATTCGTGGGACTCTCCATTCTCCGCGAGGAGAGCTTTTGAGTGAGCAAACGTACCGGTCGTACGTCACTCAGATAAGAGAACATGGAACCCGAGGAAGCATTCCCTATCGCCGGATTATGAGAGCCATCCAAAACTATGATCTCCTTTTAGAACGATCATAGTGGGGCGGGGCGCCTTGTTCGCATTAATGATGGCTTTCTTGATTTCATTCGTATTTTGATCAATAGAAAAAAGAAATGACAAAACACGATATCGCAATAGCCCTCATTCTATACATAAGCCTCTATGAAATACTCCTCCTTATTTATGCCCTTGCCTACTGGGGGAAATGGGAGATCAAAACAGAATTATACGGGAAAATAGGGTTTGTACCCTCGGAAAAAATAAAAGAACTAAAAACTCGAGATTGGGTTGTGATTTTTTTCTCGCTTTTTTTCATTTGCCTTTGGAAGTGTCTGGTTCTCTATCTGATATACTTGTGTATCAAATGAGAGAAATTCACTTCCAAAGCACGGGGCAAAATCATTTTATATACGGAGGATGTTTGGCAACCATTAATTATTACAAGGACGAGTTCATCAGCTGATTAGTTAGGTAGCTCGAGCCAAAGGCGACAGTGAGGCCCCCTAGTTCAAAGCTTACTTGGGCTGGGGGGGGAAGGAGAGTGGGTAAGCGGGCTCCTTCCACCAGATTACTTTCAATTTCACGTTCAAAAAACGGAGTCAATCCGGCGCGTTGTATTGCTTTGATGGTCCATTGGATGATTCTGACTCAATGATTTGAAGCACTTCTTTTTACACTATTTCGGAAACCCAAGGACTCAATCGTATGGATATGTAAAATACAGGATTTCCAATCCTAGCAGGAAAGGGAGGGAAAGGGATACTCAATTTAAAGTGAGTAAACAGAATTCCATACTCGATCTCATAGATACATATAGAATTCTGCGGAAAGCCGTATTCGATGAAAGTCGTATGTACGGCTTGGAGGGAGATCTTTCATATCTTTCGAGATCCACCCTACAATATGGGGTAAAAAAGCCAAAATAAGTGATTTTAGCCCTTATAAAAAGAAAACTGATTCTTAAACCCCTTTCACGCTCATGTCACGTCGAGGTACTGCAGAAGAAAAAACAGCAAAATCCGATCCAATTTATCGTAATCGATTAGTTAACATGTTGGTTAACCGTATTCTGAAACACGGAAAAAAATCATTGGCTTATCAAATTATCTATCGAGCCATGAAAAAAATGCAACAAAAGACAGAAACAAATCCCTTAACCGTAGTAGGCGAGCAGGTAAACTATATTGTTCCCAGAGGCATTCTTTAAAGCATCAAAACTACGTGTATCACTGGCAGTCCCCGGGAAAGCTATTCGACTTAAGGAGAATCGGTGGAATGCGGCAAACTGAGAAATTAGTTCTTTCCAGAAAGATTAAAGATTTTTTGATCTATGTCTATTTATCATATTTAAAACAACTAAATATTGACTAATAAGCTGGAATTTAGATTCACTTGCGCAAGCTATGGATCATAAGTGGAAGATTGGGGCAGGCATCCGCTATTCATTCGGGAGTACGACTCATACCTATCCGGGAAGGAAAGTCAACAGTCCCAGAGCCTATTCTTTCAAAGAGCAGATTCGTGTGATGCCCGACCCCAGAAGAAGTGATCAATCCACCCGCCAATCGCCGGCCTCAGAACTCGTAGTTCCATGGCTTAGTCCCCGAAGGAAGTCAAAAGCAAGCCGCAGAGGTCCTGGTTGGAAAGAAAAGAAAGTATAGAACCGGCCGCTGAGATAACTCCAGTAGGACAAAGAAAGACTTTGAATTTGGTTGTTTTCAAATCATCTCTTTCGCCTTCTTGAAAGCAATAACCCCGTCTAAAGATCGACGAAACCCGTTGGGGGCTTCTAGCCAGTGTACGGACCGGTGGGAGTACTTTCTTTTCAATATGATGGGTCCGGTCCATTGTTTACTCTCCGCTCTATTCCCAAGGAGTTGAAATTAGGATGAGGGAGGTGCAACGAGACTACTGAAGTATGGGGCGAAGGCTCTGGCTAAACAACCAGAGCACGCTCAACAGACGACTACCGTTGCACACGAGACTGCCGCGAAGACGACTCAAGATGCAGGCAAAGCAGACCCGCCCGACGAGGTGTCTCGGAACCAAGACTGAGGGGTCTAGTCGCCCCATTTTTGCCTATCTTAGGCCACCTTTTAGCCCCATTGGGGACGACCCCTTGACATAGATTCTGAAGCTATGAAGGGCAGGTCTTTCAGAGCCTATCGCTAAATCCAATGAAGTCTTTTCTGCCGGGGGAAGTGTGTGTGAGACTGCCCCTTCTTTTGAAGATGAGGGGTCAGCACCAGTGAGAGAAAGTAGTTCAAATCTTCTTGCCAAGGTGAACTGACCGGTTATAACTAAGCACTAAGCAAACCTTCGCCCCAACCATATGTATGCACTCTATGATATGATGGCGCCAACCATGAACAGGCAGGAAAGAGACAGCGGCGATTAGCCCTTTCTATCACAGACTTCGGGTCGGGAAGGACGTTGCCAAAATAGATCCTGTACCATTGAGATAGAGAGCTGCGAGGAGATTCTTTGGTTAGGCGGTGCGAGAAGGGAGTTCGGATTAGTGGCTGATAGGTAGTTTAGGAGCGAAGCCTACTTCTGAACGATTGAGAAGGACAAGACCTTTTCTTTTCGTAACATATAGTTATAGATCTTTTATTTAACCAGAAAATCGATTATGCTCCTGCGGAAGTATCTACTCGTTACGGAATCTTAGGTGTCAAAGTGTGGATTGGATCTTTTATCGCCTGATTTTGCTATATGAGATACCACCCTAGAAACAGGATCGTAGGTTGACCCGCTGGCCCCAGACTCGTATACTCGGTACCTTATTACTTCTACTTCTTTACCCGCAAGGGCCGCCGGTGTGGTATCGTGTCATTCCTAAGAAGAGAAGCAAAGTTATTAGGCTCGGGAGGTTGTTCTTTCCCACTCCCCATTCGATTATCTCAATACTGCTACTCTCTCTCGAGGTGGGGTCTTACGAGATCCTTGATTCTCATACGCGATTTCCCAAATGATAGAATCTGACCTTAACAAGGAAGATCATCGTACCGAAACTCGTACCACCTTGAGGTCATAGACACCAGTACTCCAGTACTAAACCTTTAGCCAAGAGAAGACACTGGGAAAGAAGGGGGAAAGGCTCTCAGCCGGAAATGGAGAATCGTACGAAACCCTTGTCATAGACAGACGCAGCTAGGCACAACCGCTGGTACAGAGCCTCTTTGAATTTGAAAAAACCAACGCCAATTCGGTTCGGCTTGTGCGAGATTCCACAATTGGATGATCTTTCCGCGGGTACCTTAACTAGGAACAAACAACAGAGTGGCAAATCCCCTCTAAGTAAAGTCAACAAAGGGAAAGGGGTTAGGTCGGGCAATTGCACCATGTAGATGATCATGAACCTTATGGAAAGGGGTCGCTAACGGTCAGTAATCGCTTTATCCATTTGCACTACCCAGACATGGGCTACGCAAGGTTCCTTTCGTTTGTTCAATGCTCCCCGGAATCTTCCTGCTTTCTGCTTCCCAAAGGTCCCTTTGCTTTAACGGACTTGGCAGTCCTTAATGGATGGTTTTAAGCTTGCAGTGCAATTGCTATTTTGACGTACACTCGAGTCCCCAAAGTAGGTCTTTTTGACAGCAATGACTCGGAATGCCTCTTTTCGCAGGTCTGCTTTTCAACAATTGCTTATAGTAAAGTCTTTTTGATAATGGGTCCTTTTACGTGTCAAAAAGCCACCTTTATGGCATGATTCAAAGGTTTGTCATCAATGCTTGTTACAC
Source organism: Salvia splendens (assembly GCF_004379255.2). NCBI lineage: Eukaryota > Viridiplantae > Streptophyta > Magnoliopsida > Lamiales > Lamiaceae > Salvia > Salvia splendens. Next base: position 103,988 of record NW_024599013.1, on the reverse strand, counting down.
GCTTAACAAATGCAAGCGGGTTTCGGTCAGTTTTACCTACTATTGGATTTGAACCAATGACTCTCGCCGTATGAAAGCGATACTCTAACCGCTGAGTCAAGTAGGTCAAGCTGAGTCAAGTCAGAGAAAATAGACCCCTATAAGATTAAGATAAGAAAAAGCCGCGCAACCAGAGTCCCCCTTACTATACAAGGGGGGGCGGAGCGCTAAGAAAGAGAAAGCGTTATCACTATACGAAATGAAGCAGCGGCTAGCACGCTAAGATCAACCAATGTTCGAACGTGGAACCTTTCTTTCTCGGTCGTCTGTCTTAATATAAGTGGATTCCGATTCATGCGGTCGTTCTCTGCTGCATTGGTCTTTTCACTCTCCACCATAACAAAATGTTTCCACTATATCTCTCAGCAGTACTCAAAGGAAGTACGGCGGGTCCGAGTAGAAAAAAATGCACTAAGAAGTAAGGCATACAACAATGGATCAATTCATTCAACAAGATCCGTTCGGATTGGACCAGGGTGAATGGGATTATTGGTCTGACCTCTCGCTCGGATGGTTGACTCCCGCCGCCGACAGATGCCTGTTCTGCTAAATCACCCTACCTTTCTAACTCGTCGTCTTAAGAACTCCGCCCTTTCCGTGGGCATTTGTACACCAGTGGTTTAGTCTCCAAATCCTTTTCTTCTAGGTCTCTGCCGGCAAGATGTCAAATTTCGGAAAGATGTCCGATTGCGATACACAAATTAGCTATAGTCGACTACGTAGGCGCTTAGAGAGGGGCAGAGGTCCCCGAATCAGAGGTAGTAGCAGCAGCAGTAACACTGTACATCAACAGGTTCTATCCCGATCTGTTTTCGGTTAAGTAATCTGTCACTATTTATTAGATTTCGTTTGTCAACCGTTCATGCTTTTACGCTTTGTATCGGAACTCCGAATTTTCTTTCTTTCTACTTTGTTCTCTGTTCGTGTCGGGTACTCGCTCTGCTAATTGGTATGATAACCAGGGAACTTCCTTCCGCAGTTCAGTGATTGGTAGTCTCAGTCTGTCTCTGCCTGACCTACCTTGGACAGTATGAACGGTAGAGAGCCTCTCGCCTAGTTCAGAGAGAAAAAGAGCGCGTCGGGAACTCCAGATGCTACTCCTTGTACAGCTTGAAAGGTACTTTTCATTTCATTTGAAATCTTATTCTTTTTTTCCACCGGCATCGTCTTTGCCCCCTTTTCCAGGTTTAGAAAGACTGGTTCGAAAGGACCAGGAAAAACCTATTTAGAGTAGAGGTAGAACATTAGGACATTTTTTTGCCCTAACCACTGTTCTACCTCTTTAGTTGTTGTACATCTTTCCCGTCTGATCATAATGCTTTAGCTTGACTGCTCTCCCTTTTCGCTATAACCGGACTTAGCATTGGCCAATTCCCCCGCTCTAGCCCTGCCTCTTTGAATATGACCAAGCGGAGAGTTCCAAAGGTTTTGATTGAGGAATGGCCGATTTACGCCCACCCTTACCGCAACCTTTCTTAAGAACAATAAGAATAGCTAGGTTTCCTTTTCCCGAGGGGCACTGGCACTCTAATCTAAGACCTATACCTATCTTCGCTATCGCTCATGACTTCCGTCTTGTACGATATCGGTCATTGGAATCAAAGAAAAAGAACTTCAGAGTGTTCCTTTTTATTCTTACTTCAGACAATGCTTCCGGAGCTAGACTGAAACAGCCTTCTACCAACCAATCTTTTCCAAAGAGCCACCCTATTGGAATGTGGAATGGAAAGGATAAGTTAACCACGCCGCTTCGAAGCGAAAGGGGCGCAGGCGATGGGGAGGTAAACCAGATAAATGTTTCAACAAAGGAAAATGATCCGACCGGGTTCTAGGTAGATGTTGAACCCTCGCTTCATGGAATAACAATCTCCATTCCGGGTTCGCAAAGGCTCTGTAAAGACCTCTCCCAACTATTTGCCAGACCATGACGACTATTAGTCAAATTATAGCTGGGCCCTAGAAGGCCAAATAAATCAGATTTGAGTGATTAATAACTTCATGAAACTCAGCACATCTCCTCTGTGAAACCGGCAAACCCTCTTTTTTTTCCGATGAAGAACCAACCAAGGTAGAGTATGTGAGTCAGCGAAGTTCGGCATAGACTCCCAAAGTTGGCGACGAATTTTTGAGTTCGGATTGGCGTATAATGCAGCGAAGAGCAACAAATTCCATCAAACAAGCAAGGGATTGAGCGTTAGCGAAAGCCGTTGCTTGTTGGGGACTTATTTTCATACTACATAGAACGATAGGGCAGAATAGACTCGACTTGTCTTCCACTCTTACTGCAATTGATGGATAGAAGGACAAAGCTGCTGGGGAGGTTTAAAATCGTCAACAATCTCCGTTCTCCCTCACTTAGTAAAGTAGTCAATGGCATGAAGGTTTTTTCCTCGCTCGGTCAGGGTATCAAGAAATTTTATTTTCGGGGAAGGGAAGAGAACAGCTACTACAGCTGGTGTCTTCGGAAATGGCCGGATTAGCAGGATGAAGATTTTTTACCTGACTGAAACAGAAGTGGAAAGTCAAAGTAAAATTGCCATAGATCGCGATTCAAACAAAGAGGTTGGGCTTTCCCCTTAAGTGACAAGGGGGGTGAGCCGCTCCAAGTCGAAAGCGATATTTATCACTAAAGGACGAAGCCAAGAGCAGAAGGAGGATAAATCCTTAAACCTTACGTTTCCGAATAAGCATGATAGATCTCTTATCTATTGAAGAAGCTAATAAGATCTATGAATTTAATGAAAACCCTGCGCTTAGCAGCATCGGCAGAGACCTATGTCATTCTATTCCCTTCGACATGGGCCATGAGAACGAAATTTCTCCTTATACCCCGCGAGAGTGGCGTTGACACCGGAAGAGGAGAGATCTTTTATGGGGAAGGCCTAGCCTACCTTACACTTTACTGAAAGCTTAGTAAGGAAGTCTTGACTGATTTACCGTTAAGTCTAATTCTCTAACAAAAACAAAGGGGCATAGGGGATAAGAGGGATAACTTTCATATCTAACTATGGCAGCTATGGGGCACGAAGGTTATAAGAAGAAGTGACGGAGAAGTCGTTTACTGATTAGCTGCTTGAACGTGGAAAGATGTCGGCATTTCTGCTCTTAGGTGAGCATCCGCTCTTGCTGGTCTTGTTGGAATAAGCGCTGCTATTGAAGACGGTCTTAGAGAAGGAGCTGCTAAAGCAACTGCCAAATCACTTTCCTGTTGATGCTACATAACCGCTCTTGTCGCGAAAAAAAGCGTCTTAGGTTGCACTTATTCTTTTCTTTCAGAACATTTGTCAGGACAAATGAAAGAAGAGGTTGTATTGTAGATAGTCTATTTGTTACTTGGCTTACTTTACTGGGGATTGCATACCTGTCACTCGCTTTGCCTCACTGTGCTTTGAATAGCCCTACTTTCGTACCTCTCCTGGGGGAAATGATAAATCACCTAAGACCGCTAATGCCCCATCTAATTCAAGAACAAGCCCTTCTCGTCTTCCTCATGGGGAAAAAGTTCCCGCGCATTCCATGTCCGATTCTTTACTATGGATTCAATTGGGGTCAATCCTGCTGCTTCCATGTGGTTTTGGAATTGGCATCTATCCCGCCTACTCCTGCCCTGATACTAGTGCAATCAGGTCTGCTCTTGCGATGCCTATTCTTTTTTGTGCAATTCATCCAACTAACAGGGAATTCGTCACAAGTCGGATGCTTCCTGCTTTCAGGATTTTCGTTTGTTTGCCCTATCTAACAGCGTCTCAAACAAAGGCATTCGATGCATCAGTTACCTTTCACAGACTAGCGGAATAAACGCTTAGATGAATAGTTGCAGTGGGACTTCTTACTTTACTTTCAGCGGGTTCGGGTTTGGAAGACGGACTACTATATAGTCGGGGATGAAGATGAGAGCAAGGAAGGTTAGTTAACGACCGGCTCCCAACTATAGACTATAGAAAGGGCTATAGTCGCAGAAGCCATGAATTTAGTACTATCCTCTTTTTTCTTTGTCACCTCGGATTGGATTGGCTTGAGGATAATTTGCGTAGGCAGCAATTACATCCTTTTGTAAAGCATTACAAGCCTCAAAATAACTGAATCATCAAAGTCCTTAGTTAGCATTTCGATAAAGCAAATGCGCTACTGAATTTCCGCACCAACGAAACCTCAACATGTCTCAACCTCTGCAGCTCCTCTTCAAAAAAGAGTAGATGCAACTTCCTAATTCCTACCTGAGAATTCATGAGAGATTTCAAGTCACCTTTTCATTCAGAGTGAATCTATAAAAAGAAGGAACTCTTTCTTTACTGAAAAGGCTATTGCATGAGAAAGAGCTTTAATAGTTGTGTGTGTCGTACGGGGAATCGAGTTCGCACTCCCTGATAAAGGGGCTTTACTTTCAGTAACTTCTTTCACTCGTTCTGTCGTCTCATTTCAGCTTTCAACCGCATTTCCACCCTCCAAACGAGAGGTTTTGGCTAGCCGTTCACTCACCCTCGATGGTCTGCCATTTAGTTCGTTCGTTGTAGCAGAGGCAGTCGAAATTCCTTGTATTCAAATGGCATTGATGAGTTGGAGTAAATGCGCCATAGCATAATAGTCTCTGATGCCGTGAGTGGCCACCCCGTGTAATGGATGCCAAAAGGACCACGTGGGTTGGGTGAAGGCACAGTTCAATGTTCTGAATTTCCAACTGGAGATTCTTGAATGGATCTTTCTGGTCTCTTCCTATCAACACACCTAGATAGGTTTTGGTACTTCGTACCGGAGTGTGACATCAGCTCAAATTAGTCTCTCTTTCAGCGAAGTAGAAAACGACCCTTTACCTAGCCTATGGTTTCCGATAGGTGTAATGAATGGCCTCATTCCTAGCGCTTCCTCTAGGCTTCTCTTCCTGCTTTCTTGCTGTTCGGTTTTTTCCCCGTCTGCCTCATGTAGCGATTTTTCAATTCTTTGGAATCTTCTTGTCGATCCGCCGTTTGGTATAGTCTTTGTTCAGCTCTTGTGTCAGCGGCTGCCGGTTAGAGCAACTTTCTCCGGAAGTATCTTCTGTGGCTGATACACATGCGCGGCACACTGGCTATATTGAAAAAAGCTGCAACGATAGAGCTTTCGAAGGCACTGAGGAGTGGTTGGGCTGGGTTAAGCGTTGCTCCTCGGGCAAGGGCGTAGGAAGCACAGGTCAAAGAAGCAGCACTCGCCGCAGGAGATCGAACAGATCCGGTTGGTTGATTCAAGTCTAAGTAGCATCAAAAAAGCGATATACAGTGGTTTATCCCCATTGACCGAGTGAAGTAACTGCAGGCATGGCATCATAGGCAAAAATAAAAAAGGCCTTGATTGACACGTACGTAGGTTCTGGTGGGCACATAGACATCTCACTCCGTGCCATGAACGAAGGAGCGCGTAAATCCATTCATTCTATATTTATTATATTATATACATACTATAGAACACCATCAAGCTTTCTTCCTCCCATTGATGGATCGAACAAGTATTTGCGTATATAATGTTATAAATCACTGTTGTTTGATCGAAGGTAAGTAGCGCCCTCTGCGTGATAGCTCGGTTCTGGGGGTAGACTGCTTTGTAGCGAGACGGGGATAGGGCTTCTACGGCCTAAAGTCTGCTTTTCAAAACCGACGTTGACTAACCCTCTAGGTAGATAGGTAGACGATAGCCCGTAGGGATTGGTGATTTATCCCAGTGATTCGTCAATCAAAGCTATTGGAAAGGCAAAGCTTACAAGCGCAAAACCCCTATCTATCGGAAAGCGAGAGGCAGCCCGACGAATCTACTTTTTTACTTTCCTTTCCTAGGTAGCCCGTCTTGTAAAGACTTGGAAAAAGTCCCATGCCTTGAATCTAATAATAACTCGAAATATCATAAGAGAATCCAAATAATCTTACGCCCAAAAATGCCCTTTCCTTTCTTGGTTGGACCAAGGCTTGGAGTATCCAAGACAAGTCTTCCTTCATTGGGGGAGCAGAGCAGTCAAAGAATGAAAAAAAGAAACCGATATGAATGAACTCATGGAGGCTGTCTTCCCTTTTTTAGACTCTATACAGGCTCTTACATCCACTAGTGGTATGGATATTCCCATAGATGTAAATTTCATTCGATTGTTGTTTCGGATACAATCCCTCAGGATGACCTGTGGGATGCTCTCGAGTAGGAAAACTGGAAAGAGCTCTCCAACTCGCGGGAATACAAATTGGTGGAACGCCAGAGAGAACAATACGAATCAATGATCAAGTCGATTGCTGAAGTCTTGAAGGAGAAAAGGATGGATGCTGGGGCTGACTATTGAAGACCCCACGGATATTGATAGAGCAACGGATGTCGTTTTCGACGATCTCTTCGATCGCTTTGACACGCATCCAAAGCGCAAAAACCATTTAACTAGAGTCCTTGGGAACATAGGAAATGAAAGAAGTCGGGTCTGGCGAGCATTCCTAGCCGCC
>NW_024599013.1:85000-95000 GCF_004379255.2 Salvia splendens | reverse complement strand
AACGACTCGGTCATAGGAATTTAGACCACCTACGTGCTGGTAAACGAAAACCACCTCGACCGGATCAGAGTAAACAACAATGTCGAATCAGGCCGCCCCTTGCCTTGAAAGAATTCACACGCGGCCGCCAGCTTTCCCAAAATAAGGGGAGATCTGCTGCTTACTGCTCACGGAAACATCCGACCTATACGTCGTTCGCGTATCTTTCTGATCTCCTTTCCTTCTATTCATCAGATTTTTTGCTTTGACGACCCATTCAAGGTGAAAAATGGGGTTGATGGTGGTTAGCTAAAAAGGGGGTAGAGAGTCGTGCGGCCCAGGTAAAGCCTATTTTAGTGTAGCACCTGGGAGCAGCCTTCTCCTCTTTTCTTTAAAGAAACTCAAAAAAATAGAATATGAACAGCAGCAGCCATTTTAAATGAGACTAATCAGGGATGCTTCCATAAAAGACAACTATGGTATGCTCTTTTTCAAGTATGTTGCGGTCAACACAGCTTCTGCCCAAATGAGGTACATTCATCCCAAACATCATAGCTCTAATCGTTTCCAATAAGTCTCTATTTTTCCTCTTAGCTATTCAAGGAGTATACGCAAAAGATCTCTGATGAACAGTGCCTCTAGAAATAAGATATTGAGAAAATCCCGTGGACATGTATTCTCCTGCAGAATCAGATCGTCCAATTCTTTTTTTTTTCATTAGGAAATAATGTCTGGCTTGTCGATTGTGTGCCGTTCACTCCAACATGGCGAAAATTATGTAAATTGGAGTGAAGAGGTAAAGTTCTTCTTGATGGGCCAGGAATGTTGGATAATTGCTGAAGGTAAACCGGAGGATGTGGCGAGTAAGAAGCCATTTTCATCTTTTTTTGGTCTGGTGGGGCTATGCATGCGATCACAGTGTCTGTAGCTGATAAGATGCGCCCCCATATCCCATATATATTATGGGGGCATTACAGAACAGACCCAAGAAAGGCATGGCTTACTTTGAGGGAAGTTAATGAACATGCGACCGCAAGTAAGCGTCAGTGCCTGGAGACTGAACAAGATGGCCTGAAGCAGGATAGACTCATTGAGGGAGTGAGCTCCCGTGCTCCTTAGAGCTAGAACTACTGCTACCGTGGAATCCGCGATCACACATGAGTACCTCGCCTTCCTTTGTTTTGTCACGAGCTGGATCCATTCTCCAATTGATTAACTGATTGCGCCATAAAGACTAGAGTGCTAGACTGATAAAAGGAATGCTTACCGAAGCCACTATCGCCTCTGGTGTGCCACTCGTCAGTTGAGAAAGCTGGGGGGAGCTATCTTCGTGGTACCAATGACTGAGGTCAGGGGCTCCTTTATATAAAACAGGGCAACTTAAACATATGCTTTGAAGATGGAGCCTATTACTACAACTACAGAAGGGAGGCTAGAGACTTTTCCAACTACGGCCCTATCGCTCGAGTTACTTCCTCCTCTGAGGGTTAGGATCTTTGGTTTGGTCTCACCTCGATCTTGAGATGGGGTTGGCAATCTTCTTACAGGCCATCCCTTCCTAGTTCCTAGTTAACTGGGTTCAATCCCCTGGTTCTCTAGTTGACTTCGGCACAGGGCAACCATTAGGATATCTGTCTTCTTGGCCTCTCTTCGCTCTCAATCATCACATGATGATTTGGATTGCAGCGGATAAAGTATACCCTGGAGTAATGTTCACTAAATACGCTGTTTTGGGTGACGCTGTTGTCATCGCCGACCAACGCGTGGCTGAACAGTACCTCGACACCCTTGAGTGGTATGGGATTCCTATATCAAAGTCAAAGTCTGGCTGTGCCCGAGCAAGGGCTTTCTATATGATATGCAATTTATTGAGTAGCCAGCACCTTCGATGAAAAGAGGGAAGAGTTCCGGCTCTTGCTGTCATAGGAGCTAAAATAAAAGCCATTCAAGTTATCGGAGCGGTAATCGATATCAACTCGTCTTAATAGAACTTTCCGATTTTAATGAACTATAAAGGAGCGATGCGTCAGTAAGAATTGTTGCAAGGGGTTACTTTCTCCGATCTACTGGACTTATTTATTCTTTGTTCTTGATTTCCGCTTTCCTCTTAACGAGCTATTCCTCTTTCAGAGCTACTTCATTCCTCTTTGTTCTGGTTCTGAGCCAGGATCAAACTCTTCTGTGCATCCTGCCTTCTCTCTGGGATCTGCTGCTTGGGGCCCCCTTGTATTTCTTCCTGTAGTTTTCTACAATCGGATGTGTTAAGCATTCAAGTACGGTTTTTTGAAATCATAAATTACAAGAAAAAACCCGGGTTTTTGGCATCAAAAAACACCCATTCTGGAAAAGAAATATTTAAGATAATAGTGAAAAGCGAACCTCCAAAAGGACCTCTTCTTAGTGATTCATGTCAAAAAGACGGGGTTTTGTAACTTGAAATTACGTCAAACTCTTGATTGCAAAGCATCGCCCACAGCACGCAGAGGTAGCTACTTCGCCCGTTCGTTTCACTTACTTCCGCTCCGCTCTTCTCATCGAGAGTAGGTTTTTTCAGGTACAAAAAGAAAAGAAAGATCCTTCCGCCTCTTCTGACTTTCCGTTTTCCAACAGCAATTACACATTTCCTCGGCCTCTGATTACAGTCGAAGTCCCTTCTGTTCGAGTCCAAGGCCGGTTCAGTCGTGCAGAATGAGATAATGAAAAAAGATAGTGGTTCAGAGAAAGTTCTTTTCATCTATCCTAGAAAAGCTGTCCAGCGAGCCTATGTAATAAGTCAATCCTTTTTCCTGCCTCACAGACCTGTGATCAAGGAGCGATAGAATTGAAGAAAGGAGCTTTGGAAGCTTACCTTATTACTTATTAATATTAATAGGGTTCCAAACCTATCTTACTAATAAGAAGAAAGGGGCAAGCTAAAACAAACCTACTCCTAACAGAACAGGGTCGAAGTATTGCATTCTCTATCCGCCCGACAGCAGCAGAGGGGGTTCGATTCCCGTTATACGCGATGTGGCGAAAAAGACTGATTCAACGAGATATGCCTTGCCTGCATTAAGATTTAAAACTTGTCGTCTACTTTCAGGAAATGTTTGGAACAGAGAACTTACAATAATACAACGCCGCATTCTCAAAAGATTGAGAAACAAGAAGAGATCTATTAAGAGAAAGATTTATTCTCGAAAAAATCTTAACAGTTACATTCAATCACAAACTACACGAAAGTTGTCCCTTTTTCATGGAGATTTACCCATCACAGAGATGCACAGAAGAAGAAAACGATCATATATCCCCTTTCTACTCAATCCAGAAACAAGATCGGACGTTATTCCGGTTCGTCTCCATTTTCGTGAAACTATTCCTCAAGCAAGGCAGCCGATCAGTCATCGAAGGGTTTGTGTGAATCATAGAATGGTAAATATTATTCATTTTAAAGTGTCCCACGGTGATATAATATCTTTTCCAGAAAATGATGCGAGAACCCGCGGTGAAGAAATAAGGAGATCTTTCTATATCGAAATATCAGTTGAAAAATTCATAGGAAAATTTCTGGATCGCCCGGTCAGAATGTGGAGAAGAACCAAAACAAAATGGTTCCGAAAACTCAAAACTAAGAAGGAATGCCGCCTACTACTAAAATCCAAGTTTTTGCAACAGTTGCGTTCTTCTATGCAAGAAGAAGACACAAAGAAGTTTGGATCCAAAAAAGTATGCTTAGGCAGTTATTTCGATGAGCACAACAGAATGAAGAGGAATTTGTATCATTTCAAATCCCTATTCTTATCGAAGAGAAGGAACGAGAAAAACCGAAATATTCATATTCCTACTCAAACAAGAAATCCTATAGTTTACAACTCTTCTTTATATAGTAATTCGACCTATTGCTCCGCATCCCCCCATCAGTTTACTATGAATAGAAAAAGAAAGAATAGAAAAATCAAAAGAATAGAACTACCTACTCATTATTCGGAGGTGAATCATAGAACACCAAAAGCTGTGGTATCTTATGGACCTAACATAGGTCACATCCCTCACGACATAAGATTGAAAGATCCAAACCTTCTTCTTCGGAGCGGAAACGAACGTGGCCAAAACATATAAAGATCGGCGTAGTCGCTCATAAGGGACATATCTATCCGGATAGAGGATAGTCTAGATCTATTCATAGATAGATCTCTATCCATATAGATAGGTATCTTCGTGGATAGAGATAAAGATAGGGATCCATCTAGACCTTGAATCACTATTTCCATTTTTTTTCGATTGATTGCCTTTTTGACCACAAGTTTTAAATGGGCAAGGAAATCTCGTTTTTCAATTATTTAGGGTCGGAGCGTAGACGAAGCGAGCAGAGCCCAGGAAACAGGGAAGCCCGTCATAAAGCAGTCGACTAGAAGTCGAAGACTGCTGGCCTGAGAGAAGGCGGCCTCTCTCGGGAAACATGGCAAAATTTCTCTTCTTTCTTTTTGCTTTTTTATTTTGTGGGTAGGTTCAGTAAGAGCAGAGGAGATCAGATACACGGAAACGAAGACCTTCGAGCACAAATATTGGACCGGGAAGAAAAAAGGGGAAAAAAGGAAAGTCTAAGTACGTATGGCACGAAAAGGAAATCCAATTTCGGTAAGACTTGATCTGAATCGTAGTTCAGATTCAAGTTGGTTCAGTGAGGGCGACCGCGAAAGGAAAGTCACCGAATGGGTCAGTCTTTTCCTTCAGTTTGTCCCAGATTTGAAATAGAAAAGGGCGTGGGAGGACGTTGCGGATGTCCGGGGCGGACACGACTTCTTCTATTCTTATTCTAAGGCTAGAAGACCACTGAAAGACACCCAGGACTAGAGCATGTCGTGAAAGAAGCACACTGGGCGGGCGTGCTTCGACCGTGTCTCCGGGGCACAGTTGAATGTAGATATCATGAACGCGAGGTGCAGGATACCAGGCCGAGAAACCCGGGCAACCACTCCCCTATGTGCCAATCGCTAGCGCATCCAGGGCCCCGGCGCCCCGCTCAGCTGGAGAGGCCTAGCCTGATCTGAGAATTGCTAATTTGGTTCGGATAGACTTCATTCAAGAATGCCGCCGCCCTTGGAATCAATAAGAAAAGAAGTGCTAAGTTTCAGATCAGTGAATAACCCGAAACGAAAGAAGAGACATTTCTCGCTCGGCGCCTAAAGCGCACTATGCTCCGCTTCAACAAACAAATGAGAGTTTTCGGTGGAACCGGTGAACCACGCGAGCTGGTTAGATGCGTGGGACAGAGGGCTCGTAGTACCTGCTAGCGCAGCTATGCAGTAGAAGGAAAGGAGCCTAAATCGACCCCCTTCCTTCTTTTTTTTTTTCAAAGAAAAAAAGCAGTACAAGGAAACTTTTATTTAAGTCGGATGAGACTAAGCAGCTACCGGCCGTTCCGACGCGCCCTTGACCTATCTTGATAAAAAAAAGCAAAAACCTATCTATATCTAAAGGGGAGCCTAGTTTAAGCTGTCAAACAAATGATAGAATGGAAAATAATGAATAACCACTAGTAGGGATATGGGTGGAGTCTCGCTCAGTAAGTAAAGAGAGTTGTAGATTCGTAAAAGAGGAGAGGAGCCTTTCCTTTCAAATGACAACTGCCTCTTCTTGCTGCGAGGGCGTTGCACGAAACCAAACCGCCCCCCGCCCGATCAAGTACCAGTTGCTTCGCCGGTAGGTCCACTTAGGTTAGGGGGCATTGTCCCTCAGTTCTTACCAACCTCCGGTGTGTAATCGACATCTTGCTAGCTATAACTCGGTCGAATAAGAATCATTGATTCCCTCTGCTGTCCATTTTTTATTCATTCATGGCGCTCGGCCGGTGCTCCTTTCTCATCTCAAACCAGAACAACTCTGAACGTTAGGGAAGATAAGGGAAGACCACCTGAGCGAACCGACCGAAGGGACTTTACTTTTATCCGAACCGAACGATAGCGGCTTAAAGCTAAGCCTATCACGAGCACGAGAATCAAAATCCTTGATCGACGAGGGAGGAGCATCTCAAAGTATGGGGCAAAGGATCAAGCGCTTTGACTTTGTCTCCCGGGATCCACCACAGGTTGGGTTTGAGAGCCGTGTGATGGGTCACTATCCAGCACGGTTCGGAGAGCACTTTTAGTCTGCGTTGGTGAATAGAAGCCCCCCTATCAAGCAAGAAGGAAGCGGCTCTTCCCACGGCGGAGTCACCATTGACTCTATTTATTATTATGGGAAATCACTGTATCAAGATCTCAATCTGAGATCTTATTTCGGTTCGATACGTCCACCTACGAGACTCACCTTTGGCTTTCGCCTCGGTAGGTGTATTATTATACATTTTCCCAAAAGAACATTCATTCATTTCTTTCTTCCCCGTCGACCACGACGACTAAAACGACGCGAAAAATCCAGACCCGGAAAGGCGAAGGGCCGGTGGTGGGAATTTGGGAAAGTCGGGCCGATCGGGTGTCTTCATTCAAGCGACGGTACAGAAGAAGAACGAAAGGAAGTGAGAGGCCGGGGGTCGGGGAAAAGAGTCGAGTCGATCAGGCTCGACGATCGGAAGAAGCAAAACGAAATCAGGATTTGGCCGAAAAAGAAGCAAGGCTATGGATACCATGACCGATCACCATCGATAAAGAAGAATCTTTCTAAATCACTTCGGGTCAGCGGGGCCTTCAAGCATCCGAAATACGCCGGGGTTGTAAATGGCATAGCATTCCTGATAGAAAATGACGACTCCTTCATAAAAACGAAGTTATTCTTGTTCTTTTTCCCAAAGAAGTCCCGCTCCGACGGCCCGACGAGTCATCTACAACAAAGGACCCTCCCCGCAGTGCGCTCTTCCTTGAATTATTCGGTCATGCAATACTTATTGAATACAAAGAACAAAATGCATTTCGACCCCGTCGTAGTTCTCAATCATTTCGTGGCACCGGGCGTGGCTGAACCATCTACGATGGGGGGAGCTAATGCACAGGAAAGAAGCTTAGATAAGAGAATACGTTCTCGCATCGCTTTTTTTGTAGAAAGCTCGACCAGCGATTTGGCCGAAGCCAAAAAGGGGTTGACCCACTTCATTCGCCAAGCGAATGATCTTCGCTTCGCGGGAACAACAAAAACCACCATCTCGCTCTTTCCTTTCTTCGGTGCTACCTTTTTTTTTCTAAGGGATGGGGTTGGGGTGTATAATAACCTTTTTTTTGAGAATGCCCGGGAACAACTCCTAGGTCAATGTTGGAGAAAATGTTGGAACCTCATGGCTAAGGATAAGGTAATGGAATTGATAGAAAAATTCATAGACCTAGGTAGGATAGGAGAATTGATAAAGGGAATAGAGATGATGATAGAGATCATACTGAGAAACAGAAGAATTCCGTACGGGTACAACTCTTATTTGAACGAAGTGAAAAAAATGCGATCTTTGTTGTCTAATAGAACAAACACTAATACCTTAATTGAATCGGTCAAGATCAAATCTGTTTATCAAAGTGCTTCTCCGATTGCTCAAGACATCTCTTTTCAACTGAGGACCAAAAAAACAAGATCATTTCGTTCCATTTTTAGTAAAATAGTTAAGAATATTCCATTAGTAATGAAAAAGAGGGTTACGGGGATCCGTATATGTTGTTCAGGTCGATCAAAAGGTGCAAAAATAGCTAGAACTGAATGCGGAAAGTATGGAAAAATATCTCGTAATGTATTTAACCAGAAAATCGATTATGCTCCTGCGGAAGTATCTACTCGTTACGGAATCTTAGGTGTCAAAGTGTGGATTTCATATAGTCAAAAAAGAAAGGGGCGTGCTATATCCAAAACGTACGAAATATACTAAATATCGTAAAGGCAGATGTAGTAGGGGTTGCAAAGCGGACGGTACACAACTTGGTTTTGGAAGATATGGCACTAAAAGTTGTAGAGCAGGTCGTCTTTCATATCGAGCCATTGAAGCAGCGCGTCGGGCTATAATCGGACACTTCCATCGTGCTATGAGCGGACAATTCCGAAGAAATGGTAAGATATGGGTAAGAGTTTTCGCGGATATCCCTATTACCGGAAAACCTACAGAAGTCAGAATGGGAAGAGGAAAAGGAAATCCTACGGGTTGGATTGCTCGTGTGTCCACGGGACAAATCCTATTTGAAATGGATGGTGTGAGTTTGTCAAATGCTCGACAAGCCGCTACATTAGCGGCGCATAAACTATGTTCGTCAACCAAGTTTGTTCAGTGGTCGTAAGCTAATTAGTTAGTGGGGGGAAACCGGACCGGGATTCAAAAGAATTAGGCGAAGTCTTTCTTAAAAGAATGTGCTTTCGCTTTATAGCTTTATCCTCAACGTAAGTAACTTAGTGCAGTGCAAGAGGAAGAAGAAAATGAAATACGAACAACCGCGCTGGTCGTACCGAATCTCCAATACAAAACAAACCATGGCTATCCTTCGTTATTTTGTGCCTTTTCTTACTTTCATAGCAGCCAATTCTTTTTTTCGTTTTCTAGGATCAGAAGGAACCGCTATAATGACCGCGGGTGGAAATATCGTACTTTTTGGAATCCTGCTCTTGATCTTGACCTTTTTCTTTCGAAAAAATCGTTTTCGTTTGAGCTTTCCACTTGTCTTTCTTTTATATATATCCATAATATTTTCCATCTCGTTATTTGGATGTTGTTTACGCGCCCATTTCCTATCGAACTTTGGTCTGTATTTCCAGGATGTTTTCTCGTTTGTTGTTGCTTTGAGTGTGGGTTCGGGAGGAGGGCAGCCACTTCCTCTTCCGGCCCCTTCCAGCCCATCAAACTCGTCATCAGAAGATTCATTCGGGCTACAGGTCCTGTCGGAGCCTTGGCCCGTGACTCACAATATAGCCTACGAATCTTCGCTCCGAAGTCGAATTTTTTCGCTGGAAAGTAGGGATTGCATTTTTCTCCTTGATAAGGATAGGGGAGTATATTGGGCAGAAATAAAAAGTGCCCTCGACAATTGTTCTTCTCAGGCGCAATATAACCGGCTGATCGAATTCGAGAATCGGGATCTCCGGATCCGGGAGCTGAAACATGAATGTTATTCTCTTTTTCAAGGAGTGCTTTCTGAGCATCCTGACTTGGCCGAACAGGCCCCCTACAATCCTAAAGAAGCCTTTATGGACTTTTTAGATGAAAGACGAAATGAACTTGACCGAGAGGGCGGAACCCCATTAGTAAAAGACCAGAGGGAACTCGCCTTTTTGAATCAACTTTCTCACGATGTGAGAACCCATAGGAAAAACTCCCTCTATATCAATAATATTCTTGGGAGATGAGATAATAAGCTTAGGAATACGTTTATTTGCTAATATGATGGCTTTCTTGATCTCATTCGTATTCTGATCGATGATTAATAGAACTATGGACCGGTCTAATGGTTGAGCCGGAGAGTAGGGAGTAAAGGCAGGGCCCTGCTCACTTTGATTTTCTCATCTGGTGAGCTATTGTCATGTTCTTTATTAGCCTTCAGAGCTTGTGTAGAGTTGAAGAGTTGTTGTCTTTTGACCTTCAGTAGTAGACTGATTCTTCATTTTTCTTCCAATAGTTCGACCTATCGTGTCATTGTCATTAAGGGATTGATCATCAAACTTTCGATCTTGTTCTTTGGTTGTTTTGTTGTCCAAGTCGAGTAGAGTAAGTTGCTGCTTTCATGGTGGCGAGTCACTATTACTTGTGGCTTGAGCCGGGTTTGGTGTTCAGTCCGCAATTCCAAGGGTTTTTCCTGGCCTTCTCGCAACAGGAGAAGCGAAGCCTATTCTATTTACGAAATGTGAATCAGGCTGCACAGAAGAGAGTAAACCCTCTCACGATATGTTGAGAGAGCTAGAAGAAGCCCTTCCCGCTTTCCTGTTGATACCGTAGGAACAACCCCTGGCTGGGATAAATAGACTGATTGACTGTGATGGGGTAGCAACGATTCGGAGATAGAAATGGATTTGTGGCAACTAAAGTGCCATCGAGTTAGCTGTTGGATGAAGATCAGTAGGTTAGGAGTTCACATCAATCAGGTGA
>NW_024599013.1:70000-77500 GCF_004379255.2 Salvia splendens | reverse complement strand
TTATTCGTACGCGGGGGTGACTAAGCACTTTAGTCCTGTCTCCTGTCGCATGTTAAGATCCTTAGTTAGTTCCATATTCCTTGTTTCTGTAATGATGGCCATTATGTCTACGGATTTTCCATTGTCGTATCGTTTATGGGGAAGCCGGGTACCGGGTGTATACTCGACCTCACGGCGCCTCCTGGGAAACACTGGCATCGGCATTTCCTCGTCTTTCACTCACCTACAGACGGGAACTTATTAACCTCTGTATTTTTTGAACTGATATCCTGAAACAGCTCTGAAAAAGCAACCTTGGACCGCGATTTGACTATTAAAGGGCGCGTTAGCAACAAGCAAGGGGTGAGCTCGCTAGCGCAAAAGCCGTTGCGCGTTAGCGCATTCGTTTTCTTGCTGCAGCCGTTTTCAGTCGTCAGATTGGCTGTTAAGTTTCGACTTGGAGACAAAGCAAAGATAGTATGGCGCGCCGATTGCAGAAGTTGGTGACTATGGAAGAAGATCGAAACCATGCAGAGTTGAGTACTCAAGCAAGACAGAAAGAGAGGATTTTTCTTTTCTTTCAAGCAATTTCCCGAGAGTTTCTCGTTTCCTTTCGATCTAATCGTATCAAGAAGGAATTGACTTATCTAAAGGAAGAGAATCAGCAACTATTTCATCCGTATCTGGCACTGCTTTACTTGGCTTAGCTAGACTGCTTTGAGCTTTCACGTGTCGAGAGGGGGAAACCCTTTAGCTTTAGCAAGTACTACTCCTATGTTGTCGGATAGGATAACCGATGCTATTTTCGCTCTTGCAGTAATAAAAGTCTGTTTGAAAGGTAATGCAGAAAGACAGAACTCTTCTTTATATACATAATTCTTAGTCAGAGGAAGAGAAGAGGAGCTAAGGGGCACAGCAGTTCCCGGCTTATCTGCGCTCTCCTCGCGGCTTCTCCTTTTGACTTCTCCCTTTAAGATTTAGAGAACAAGGGGAAAGTCCCTAATCCAATAAGTAAGATCAGTTAGCCTCTGTTCCTGCCTTAAACTTGAAACTGAACTGACTAAAGAAAGGTCCATTAACAATAGCATAAGGTCTATTAACAAAGGAGGAGGGCTATGCTTTTCTCTCCCGCCGTAGCATTCTTTTCTATGGACCAAAGCCAAAGCCCATAGCTTCCTGCCTTGATTAGCCTTCTGGGACTCAAGGGATTATTGCTCCTCTGCCCTTCTCACTTTATAGGGCCTTGCTTCTTGTGGGTTGGCTTTCTCGCTCGTACTTAAGGGAAAGTCCTGAGCTTGCTTGGAAGATGAAGCTTTCAGGTTGCTTGCTATCAGTGCATTAGATGTCCTAGTTGTCCAGTACCAATCCGCTTTCAAGGTTCAGTGTGCCTGTGCCTTCGTTCAGTCATTCATCCAGTCTCTTGCAAGTGCTATCGAATGGGATGTGAACGAATAGCCTCTTATCGAATCCCCTGTGAGTGAGGGTACTCCTTATTATAGAGATCGTTCTTAGGATAGCCTATGGCTAGTTAAGATTTCTTATTCATACTATCGGTCAGTGCGAGTGTGAGTACGAAGCAAAGGTGCCAAGCTGAAGGTTGAAAGTATTGAATCCGCTCTTACTGGTCTCATATCCGCTGCTCGAGTGAAAGTGGGAATGCCTGTCTCCTGTCTCTGGCCATGGAAGGATCTTTCTCTCTAACTAGAAATCTCGTAGGAGAAGAAAGAAAGTAGCGTAGAAAAGAGAGCTTTCCCTCTTCCTTCGGGTGTACTAAGACTATTTCTTTCATATAATATTCCTTCTCCCCTCGAGTCAGGAGCTAGCTTTCAATCTCCCACTCCTACTGCTACTACTCCTGATACAATCTTGCTTGGCTTACTTGCTTGATTGATTGAGTTTTCCCGTTGGACAGCTACTATGAATAAAAGGATTGTCTCTATTGAACCTAGCCTTACTAAATCTCGTATGATAAAGAAATGGATCTCTGAACTAGAAAGCATAAACCAAAGGCAAGAGTGAAATCTTAAAAGTTTATCAAACCCTGTAGGGATAGGGGGTGGTGAGATAGAGCAGGAAACGGTTACCAAGTTCCGTTAGCCGTGTAGTTAGCAAGCGGTACTCGGGGAACAGGCTTAGTCAGAGATTCAAAGAGTTGGGTTAGCGATCCTCCTTAACTGAGTCGGGAAAGGGATAGATAAACAGAGTCGGGGTCATAGTACTCTCAGAACCGAGCCGGTTTAGTTACACCCCACCTTTATCCTTAGTCTTTTAGCTGATGGAAATAGTTTCAAAGATAGTCAAAATTTCTTAGCTTAGTCTTAGAAAAAGCATGTAAGCAAATCGCGGTAGTTAGACGATGGCTGTTCCGCAAATAGAAGCTGTTGGGTAAGACCAATTGCGTAGTGCTCCGGGATGATGAGAGTGGATGGGTCTTTTGCCACTGGGTTCGCAATTATCATGGACACCATCCCTTGTTCCCCTGCCGGACCGTCCTGGGTAAACATAAGTGAAAACTTGTATTCTTCCTCAATCTCTGATTCAACAGCCTTTTCTTCTTTCTTCTCTGGATACCAGGTCAAGATCCCTGGTTCTTCCCACTGGTAGATCATTTTTGCTTCATTCCTTGACTTCTTTGCTCAGCCAAGCTTCCTTGTTCCTTAGTTGTGCTGCCCTTATCCTTATATCAGATCAGTGAGAAGGGGTTAGTTTTCACCCAAGCCAAACGGAATGAAAAAAGATAGTCAACAACACCATCCGTGCGGGGACTATTCAGCAAGTTGTTGAGGGAAGCATCTAGATACTTGGGCCTTGACCGTGCCTGTTCGAAAAGAGCTTTACCTTTCTTATCCATAGCCTAAGTTGGATTTCTGACAGTCCTTTATTCATTTTATTCATGTAGTAGCTCAAATCGTATCCTTTCCCCCAGGGTGTTTTTAGAGCAGTCAAAGAATGAACCAAACAACATCTTTAAGTATATAAAGACCAGACCTAGACTTTACTTCTTATCAGCGTCCTTAAGGAAATAACATCTTTGAAAAGCAAGGAGCCTTAGGGCGGATGAAGTACCTTCTATCGAGTACTAGAAGGAAGAGGTGGTACGGAAAAGAACCTATTAAATGCTTTTCCCGGGGTATCTCCTGATCTTGCTTACCCAGCCGACTCTTTTCTACCTTTCTTTGGAGTTGACCCTCTTTCTTATTTCGATGTGGAACTAATGGCTATCAAGTCTTTGGCGAGGGGAATAATCCATTCTTGATGCTGTGCCGCTAACAAGGCCTACCTATTCTCCCAATGCAATCCGGGGATGGCATTCAATCTATGCTCCTCAATCAAAGGCCTGAGGGTGCAATCCCATCCAGCATAGGCGGGTAGAGTTCACTCATCCTGCAGCGAGGGTTAACTAAAGGCGTGCCCATAAACTGATTGATGATATGGTTTAGGCGTATAGCGCACAACAGAAAGAAATCTAGCTATTGAGCCTCAACAAGCAACTGCCGAATCAGAATCAACCGAACAAGAACAAAGTAACCCATCAGAAGCTGCCATCGCAGGTAGTCTACCCGCAAGATGCCTGGAGATCACGAGGTAGTAGTCACCAAGTGCTTATCGATACGCGGATCTGGATTATTCCTGTGAAATGGTTGTACTAATTGGAAGTTCTAGTTAGTGTTCCTAGTCATTGTCAACGAAGCAAGTATTTCTTCGTTCATAAGGAAGATTCCCAAAGCGAACCTCCTTTTACTGATAGATCGGACCTCCTGCAATAGAAACCAGGGAAAGTAGTCTCAGTTGCACTCACTCAAAGCGGTCAATGAAGAAGTTTCCCTAGTCTATTTAGTAATGGTGCTATAGATATCATGAGCTGACCATGCCATAGCGTAGTAAGCCTACCTATCATCTATTCCACGTAGCGAGCCTAGTCTGGGATCTTTTCCCATAGCCTTCTTTATTCTTTTAAAACCGGGATCTTTTTTTTTCCTAAATCCATTCACCTTGCTAGCCTAAGGCCTTAATTAAGAGTTATCCCTTCGGAAAGCCGAAACCAGTGCCATCCTCAAATAACCCAATGGCGTACGAATATCTGCTTCGAAAGGACCAAGAGAGTCTTTATTTACGCTATTCTTCGCATCTCGAGAGAAGCTAGTGAGCATCCCATCTCATAAGGAAAGCCTTGGTTGCGGGGGAGAAGGATCAGTCTAATGGGACCTAGAGGAGATAGAAGCTGTAGTTAGTGAGTTGCCTGCCTTCGGACCCTCCTTCTTGAGAAAAGGAAAGACAACTCAGAGCAACAAGACTGAGAATAACTGAGCAGAAGTTAATCAGCCAGGTTCAGTCAATCTCCAAGAGAAAAGAACAAGGAACAAATACTGAAGAAAGCGAAAAGACTTTGACCAGCTCTACCTAATCCTAATAAAACAGTAAAGGAAGTTCAAAACTAGAACTCCTCGGCGGGAGTTCACAGAAGAAAGATCAGTTAGTTGAAATCTGGCTAACTCTTCCTTAGAGTCTCTCACTCTTTGGACTCGGATTCTTCTACTGCTCTAAACGCGACTAGGAATGAACCTGCTCTGATGGTAGGATGCAGTAAAGAGAATCTATTCATAGGCGAAGAAGAAAGACGTGGGAGAAAGATGGGACTTTTTGGGCATAACATTCTTTTGATTCTCATACGATATTTTCTAGTTATTAGATTCAAGGCATGGGACTTTTTTCCAAGTCTTTACAACTCTAGTTCCAGAAATTCACTATCCGTACTCGCGCACCGCAGAGGAAGAAGTAGCCATTACACATCGCTAATCTACCAATACCCTCACAACCTCTAGACTAGACCCCTAATAGCCACTTAGACGCCATCTCTAACCAGAACCATTAAGAATCTATGTACGTATACCTTCAAATAAGCAAGGAGATTAGGTTTGTTTAGCGGAAGCCCTACTGATCGATCTACCACTCCCTCGCATGCCTAAGCTCCTTTCGTTGCTTTAGAGCCTCGGCTTGATCACTGCTAAAACGAAAAGCGGAAGCAGATATTCCACTAAATGAAATATACTTGAGCAAGAAGAGCAGGAGCAGCTCCCGACTCGTCCACTCTTTGCTGCTCTTTTCACAGCTACTGGTTCTACCTTTTCATTTTGATTTCTAATTTCAAGTGCCTACGTGCACGAATACGTTCTTTGCATAAAGACTTTGTAAGCCGAAAAATGCCCAAGCTAAATCCTCTTCCCTACGCCCGTCCCCATCCCCGGAGCCGGAGGTGACTCGCTAGCCTTTGTTAAAGTTAAAGAAGTGTTTTTCTTCCTTCTTCACAAAGGAAGAGTTGAGTGATAGAGGAAGATGAACCTACTATTCCTAAGGTAGGAGCGAGAAGAATTCCTTTCGGTCACAGTAGGTTTTACGGGACCTCTTCGTTTGCCTGCTTCCTTCGATCTGGTTTCCGCGAGACTGGGTTGGCAGGGTTTAGTCACCAATCCAGGGACTTTTTCACTAGTTGACATCCCTTCGAAAGTCAAGTAAAGGTTCGGGCAGCTTCCGTCTTCGCCTTCCTGGTGCTTAATTGGACTCTTCATATATCGGTGAACCGGGCTAATCGATCGGTGCATTCACGCACTCATGCATTCAAGCATTTACAGTACTTGTTCCTCTTGTCCGGGTTTGGTTTGTCTGATAAAAGAAGAGATCACTTACAGGCATTCTCTGAGAATAGAAGAGGGAGAAGAAGGCGAGGAAGTCTGTCGGTAAGTCGGACATCTTGGTTATTCACGCTTTTACTCCACTGCTTTAGCTACATCGGCTTAGCTACGGGGAGGTTGGAAGAAAGCAATGGTCGGGTCCTAGCTGCACATATCGATAACGAAGAACTATAGCTTCTCCTTTAGCTGCTGGTTGGGTTGTAGCTACACATATCGGCATATCGAAGGATCTAGCTACACATATTGAGGAGCCGCAAGGCCAGGATCACATATTCAAGGAAATACAAGGAGATACTAGAGCTACTGGTTCGGTGAGCATATTGGCAGATCTGGCATATCGATAGGATCAAGCAACAGGTTCACATATCGATTAGCAGCTGGTTCGCATATCGATTAGCTACAGGTTGGAACTCACATATCGAAGAAGCCACATACCAAAGACTCCATCGAATCCAAGGTAGGCGCTTTGGAAAGTAGGAAGTGAAGAAGAGGGAATTTACCATCAACTGCATAAAAGGGTACATATCCTTATTCATCAAAAGAGGAAGTCAACCCAAGACTAGGACAAAAAAGCAACTGGAACTACTAGCTATCAATAGGACATAGTGCCTTGGTCTTCATTCTATTGGCAATGCCCTTTATCTCCGATTCTAGAACTGTCCGGCGAATGAGAGCTAGTGGGGCCAAGGGGGTTCTATAAGAGGTAGGCGGCGGGCCAAAGAATAGGTCTGAAATGGGGAAAATCCCCAAAACAAAAGCGGAACTTACTCGCCTTTGAAAAACCGTTGTTACAACATTGGTGATTGCGTTCGCGTTCCGTGTCCATTTCTCTTCCTAAATGCAACAAAAACTAGAAGAAGTACACTTTGACAAGAGGGAAGAAAGCTTAGCCAACCACTACATATCACTCGCTCACTGACCTCAGTTCGCTACGTTCGCTTAAGAGTTGCTAGTAGCAGCTTAAGGTTACTAAGATGTTCGGAGCTAAGTAATTTCTTACGCTATTTCAATCTTGTATGTACTAAAATCAAAAGAAGTAGCCAAAAGAGAGGCTAGAGAGGCTCTGGGTTATATTCTTTTTGTGATGATTGACAAGGGGCTGGACCAGCTCCCCTCATAAGAGACGAGGAAATAGTACCCCCCTTTTCTCTTTGGGTAGGAACATTTCCGGCCTATTGAGTAGCACTTCCGGCTTATCAGCGGCAGCTGCTGCATCCGTCGATTCCTTCCGTTTTGTCTATTTTGCTTCACTTAATACAATACAGTGATATGCAAAATGGAAGCCATTCCCTCCCTTAAAGTGAAAGGGAATTGGGTGATTCCACCGCTGGCTCTAGGCTCTCTAAGCTCATGGTCCGACCAGCTCAGTGGATTCCGTTTTGTATCCCTTTTCTGCCCTTTTTGTCGCTTTTAGACAGTCCTATGGGATTTCACCCCTTCCTCTCAAAGAAGGAGGCGCCGTAGATGAATAAAGCTCGGACATCGGCCGCAGGTGCCTTCCTAGACCGAAGGGACTAAAGGAAGTAAAGAACAACGGAATCAACTACAGCGATGCGGTAAGCGAGCGTGTAGTAGCAACTGTTTATTCTCCTGTAACTCAAACTCAGGTGCCAATGCCGCCCTGCACGGGCTAGAGGGAAGGAAGGAAAAGAAGGAGGTATTTTGGTATTAATGCTTTAGCTCGGGCTGCAGGTGCCTTCCTAAGCCGAATGGACTATTGAAGCGGTATTAATCAGATATTAAAGGACAGGGAAACGTGAAGACGTGACCGATTGCTAGCTTGTTGCTAAGCTCATAACTCAATAACTACAGGAAAACGAACTTGCAAATC
>NW_024599013.1:45000-65000 GCF_004379255.2 Salvia splendens | reverse complement strand
CGCTTGAGTGTCAAAACCAAGCGGTGGTTGTTTTTCTTTTCCTTGGCTCATCATTGATCGCTTGGAAAACCAAGAAAGAAGAAACTGTATCCAAGTCCAGCACAGAAGCCGAGTACCTTCTGTTGAGTCATTTCTTTTTGCTTATTTATAAGAGTAGTCGCAGACTCAGTCCCAGTTTCGTCCCTGTTGTTCGAGTTGGAAAGCAAGCAGGAAAGGGCAAGTATGGAAGAAGCCCTCTCGCTAGCGTTCTCATCTCTGTACTGAATGATTGAGCTACCCATGCTATGACGGAACTACTCCACTGTCAACTGATCGAACTAGACTGATCTAGCGACACTAGCATCTATCCATCAAGGAACTGAGCTATGCCAGCCACGGATGTCGCTCTGACTGAACTACCGAGACTGACTGACAAACGAACCCAGCTCTCACAGACCTAGCTATACTACTTAATTACTGATCCATGCTACCTATTTTAGTGCGCTAGGTAGGAGAGGGAGACAAAAACTATATTGCTATACCTGAATCAGTTTGACTCAATGCTTGCACCCCAAGCTTCTGTCAGCATAGAAGGAAGGTTTTCACTCCCGTTGAAAAAGAATAAATGCCCTAGCTCAGCTTCCTACCATGAATCGAAGCTTTCGCCCAACTCGTCGAACTAGCCAAACCGCGTGTTTGTCGGGAAGAAAATAAGAGTTGGGGTCCTTATCTTATTTTCTTGGCGTGGAAGTGCTTTCTCGGCCCGGCTCTCTTTTTCTTTCCCAACGGAAGTATATTGTTGATCTTCTTGCTCGTCACAACATGCTTACTTCCAAACCAACCAACACTCCTCTTGCTGTTGGTACTTCTCTCTCTCTACATGATGGTTCTCCCCCAGCTGACTCCACCGTGTACCGCTTGGTAGCCTTCAATATCTTCTCATGACACGACCGGATATTGCTTTCGCCTTTCAGTTTATGCATGCTCCTTCTGAGCGCCATTGGTGTGCCGTCAAGCGTCTACTACGATATCTCAATGGTACTCGTGATTATGGCATTTGTTTGCGGTCTAGTCCTTCTTTGTATCTCCATAGCTTTTCGGATGCTGATTGGGCAGGGGACTTTACTGATCGTACATCCACGGGGGCCTTTGTTCTCTTTATTGGTCCTAATCCGATCTCATGGAGCTCGAAAAAGCAACGCTCAGTGGCTCGTTCCTCAACTGAAGCGGAATCTCTTACATACTAAGATTGAAAGAAGGAGTTTAGTCCACTGAAAGAAAGAGAAACTTGCCTTTTCCTTAATCACTTCGTGCTAAGCTATAATAAACCTCAATTCATGATTCTTTAGTCCTCTGCTTCTCTCCAACTAAATCCTTGTTGTATGGCCTCTATTCAACGATTAAGCGAGTTTTATCTTATAGTGAGAGTCTGAGATCACCTCTACGTTACATTCGATCAACACTAGAGGCAACAAGACGGCGGCTCTCACTCTATGAGTGTCTTGAAGGGTGGTTTCAACTATCGTTTTATAAGCGGCCATAGAAAGAAAAAAAAATAGAAATAGATACATTCTTAAAAGAATGTGCTGAAGCTTTGACAAGGGCCCAGAGCCCCCTTGATCCATTGCTACGTCTGATCACCAAATTCTCTTCTTTTCTCTTTTTTCACTCTCACTTAGTCTCCTTTTTCATGAAAATGCTTATGCTTATTATTATAAGCAAATCCGTGGACGTAGCCTTTTGTATGGACTTGGACTCCGCGGGTTCGGTAGCCGAAGCCATCCCGGATGAAGCGGGACCATCTGCAGGAGCTCCTAGTCCGGAAGTTCTAGACAAAACGAAAGCCATTCTGAGGGCTCATGAATCAATCACCAGTCAAATAAGAGAATTACGCCAACAACAAGGTATTCACGTACCCGTCGGGGAAAGATTCACAGAAATGTTAGAAGAGAAGTATGGGGGAGAACATATGCCGGAGATAGCCGAGCACATTAAGCAATATGGCACCAGTAGCCGCTATTATAAGGAAACCTCCGGCTTTGTCAATGAATTGAAAGAAGCACTGTTACGGAAAACACGGCAGGATAAAACTTGATAGGTGTCGTGTTGGTTCTTTATTCTTTGGATCGTATCTTTCGTGTAGATTCTATGTTCCTTTCGTAAGTTTTGATTTTGTAAATGGACCGGTCGAAGGTTAAGCCGGGGAGTTGGGAGAAGGAAGGGCCCAACTCGCTTTTTTCCGGGGTATCCGAATTATAATTATAAAGGGTGCCGTGCTTGTTATGTGTCTTTTTTAAATCAAACAACAAGGGAGGTTGAGTCAAAAGCATTTCCCAAAGGAATTTCTATTCATTCAATGTCGGCGTTGGTCTTGTTCTTAAAGAATCCCCCGCTTAGATAGAATAGAAAGAGTCTAATAGGATGCAAATAAACGGAAGGAAGAAGAAAGATCAGATGCACAGCCTCTTGCTTTCCTTTTCACTGCCAATCTTTATCCCTTTCCAGCAGTCCCTTAGCCAAGTGCAGTTTTGAATATCCCATCTAATTTCTAATTACCTGTCTCCCATTGAGAGTGCCCCCACCTTGCCGCCTTACTTCACTCCCCAAGCTGGAAAGATGCTTATTATCTACTTAAAGACTATACAGGCACCAAAGTGAAGTGATTCCAGGGTGGGGGAAGGGGAATCGAAATAGAAAAGAAGGCCAAGGTAGTTCAAGGTCGAGATAGTCTTGGCAAAGCAATTCATCTACCTTGTTCTTGTTTGTGAGGTATTATTATGAATTAGGTAATAATCGCCTTATTTCTTTCTTGTAGTACTGTCGGTCTAAGGAGAGGAATGGAAGTAGTCGTGTTGGTTCTTTTCTTTAAAAAGATGAGTCACTCTTCTATTCTGCTGCTATTTCATTCATGAGCTTCGGTATGTGTAGGTCGGTTTGTGGTTGAATAGAGTTCTAAATCCGCTAGGTCATTCGATATGTCTGCACTCGCCACTGATCTTGATCTACAGTCTTAAAAGAAAGAGTTGCTAGGCGTCAATAGGTAATCGGTAGGCTATCTTAGTAGGTCAGTAGTTCAATCAATATGAACAGCTAAAGTAAGGAAAAGAAGTAAGTCCAGCTAAGGAAGATAAGTAAGTAAACCCTGTAGCTAAGCGCTTGTTGCTAAACCAGAAAGTAGGGAAAACCATTGTAGTTACCCGATTGTTGTCTACGGGGATCCTACTAGTTCAACTAAATCTCCTCTAAAGCATCCCTTGGCAGTGAAGGGAATTCTTTAGGATATTCCCAAACGTACTAGAGTGTCTTCTTCAATATGTTATGTTGCATTGAACTCTTCCTAACCGCATTCAGGTATTCAAGACAGTTAGAAACCAATATGAATGCATTCCCGAAGCGAAGGAGAACACCAGCTACGCCATGAATAGAGCTATGACCCGGTCAATCGTCATCTACAGTGGTTAGTTCCTGAGCTAATCAATCAATCGGCCAAATAGGTCGGTGATTTACGACCCCTAGCAGCTAACCCTCAACAGGGGACTGATGGGCATATAAGGGGATTCCCTAGGAGAGTACTATACTATGTTCTTATCAAAAGGTTAATAACCAGTAGTTCAAATCGATATGTGAACCTGTTGCTAAAGAGTCAAAGGCGGTTTGAAAGCGTGGCTTAAAGGGAATATTTTCATTCCTTTGTTCTGGACATCTACTCAGTCAACGCTCTTATTTGTTAATGGATTAGTATTCCCGAGTAGGGGAATTGAATTAACTGATATTATCAGTCGCCCTAAGCTTTGATTTTATCAGTGGATTAGGGAAATGAACTCTTGCTTGTTTAGTATTTCTATGTAGTAATGGATTTGTTGTAGTTCCTTTTCTCATAAGACATGTTTTCATGCGCTTTAAATCTATCGCAAGGGTCGTTTAAATGCTGTTTTAGGCTGGCATTGATACTTTTTCAGTAGCTCATAGCTGCCCTTTATCTAGCTATTATAAAGCTTCCTCTTTCCTGTCTTACAGAAAACAAACAAATGAACAAAAGAAGTCAATCAAGGTCAGAGCTACATCGCCCTAGCTTTGGTATTGAGGAAAGAAGACACGCCCCTCTGTGGTTTAGCTCTAAGAAGACGAAAGCTAACACTGACTGGGTTAGCTCATAGGAGCAGACGTGGACATCTCCCTCGTTTGGTTAGCTCTTTAGGACAGTAGATCAACACTGAAACGGGTTAGGAAGAAAAGGTACTAGCCTTCGACCAGGGGATGAACTCATCTACCGATTCATGAAAGAAAGAAACCATAGATACAGTTCTCCTTTCGCCTATTGGTTTCTTGAAAGCGAACAATTCGTATCCTCCTTGCAAGAAACACAAGAGAAAGAACTACAGGGAAACAGGCAGGACAAGAACGAGAGAAACAAACAAGAGGCCATAACTTATAGGGGAAGGAATTACACTAAAGGCAAAGAACAACCACTTGAGAAAAGCTTCAAGTAAAAACAAGCTGCTCTTTAGTCTACCTTTGCAGCGAAGTGCCCTCATCAACAAGTAAAGAAACAAGAAGTCCTTAGCAAGAGTTACATCAGTGAAAATAAGAGCCTTAAAAGACAAGTTTTCATATCTTGTAATACAATCTATCAAGAGCTGGTAGGAAAATGAAGTTTGAATGCAAGCAACATTAGCTATTGAAAGATACAGTAGTAGCTATTGACCAACAAGATAGCGTATTAATAGTACATACTGAGTGAATCAATACTAATGCTAGCTATTCATAAACAACATAAGGTATCTGTTAGTCGGTAGTTGCCTTCTTTCTGAGCTGCTAAGCAGGTCGAACATTGATCTCCTGTTGAGGAAAGCACAGGTATTCAATCAGGGAACATCATGGGGAACAAGACCGGTGATTCATATCGAAGAAAGTACCCGGTAACAACGTGCCCCTAGCTACACCCGTTGACGAACTACCCGGGGTAATGAGAAAGGTCGGGTCAGGGCAGGTCATGGATTCATCAAGAAGGGAAGGTTAGCAGCTGTTCTCCTGAAGGTCTTCTACTCCGGACGTGTTCTGGCTTTAGCGTTCCACTCTATAGCGATCGTGCCCTACAACAAGCAACGGAGGAGCGCACTAGCGCGAAAGCCGTTGCGCGTTAGCGCATCCGTTTTCTTGCTCCTTTAGGGCATCACTCTCTACTTTCAGACAAGGAGAGTCTAATTTCCCATACTTACTAATGCATATTATTGGTTTAGAAAGGCCTGTACATGTTGATTGACAAAGGGTTCATTGAATGTTACACTTAGAAGTAATGATACAGTCATGGATATTACTATAGGTAAAATTCTATTTTTTCTTTTCACTTCTGGACTAGTAGATTCCTGTGTTTGATGAAACTCCTTTACCAGTTCTCTACGAATAGGATTATCATCACATGTACATTGTGTCATATCCGTAACAACTAGATCAGTTATTGGTTTAAAAACGCATCCTTCACATCCTTCATGTAGTATAGCCTTGCGTAGTATTTCAACCATATCATTGTTTAAAAAGACACTAGGATCTACTTCTAGTAGTGCTTGTGGTGTCATACCCCATTTAATTAATAAAGGCATCAAACACATTATGTATATGTTATTTATACTAAACTCATATATCCGCGATATCGTGCCTATTTTCCTAAGTTTAAGACTTCTTAGATTTAGATCTATAAATTGAAGTATATATCCTCTATATCCCAACCATCTCCATGGTGCCTTTGGTTGATAATAACCAAAGTGTTGATTTATTCATTTTCGAATATCACTTTGTTCCACATCAAGTTGTGTTTTAAACCATCTCTGAGCATGCCACTGCTTTGTTATGAATTCAATATTCTATTTCATATAAATCCTTTTTTTATAACTATATAATTTATTCATCAAATAATGCATATAAAGCCGTTTTATGTAACTATCTGGTGTCTTAAGTCTCTTAATCAAAATAGTCTCCATATAATTATTGTTTTTATACGAACATCTATTAACAGTTTTGTTTCCATTTAATATATTCAATATATTATTCATGGGTGTGAGTTTTTCTTAATCTTTTATCCCCTCAGGTTGTTTGAATATGTAGTATATCTTCTATTTTATGATTTTCTCTACTATTCATCTCCTACTACTAATGTGCCGGACCTCATCTCCCGGCCTGCAAAGGGTTTTACATGTTCATTTGAGGGTTGAGTAAGTTGAATCTCTCTTTACGGGGAACAGTATATGGATGGGTATTTTGATCTATGGGAAGACAGTGAACAGCATGGAGAATGATATTAGGCTAAAATATGGTGAATTGCTGAGTCGAAAGAATAGCAATCGTTACAGATAGAGTTTGATATGCTTTAATAGCAATTGGCAGCCTGGAGTGCGCTCTTTTGAGCTTTCGATCAAGATCTTCTCGCTCTTGTTCTCCTGTTGTTTGGAAAGAGGGGACACAACCGAGTACCCTTCTCCTGCCTTGCGAGACAAATAGTGGATAGAAAGTGAGTCTGTTCTCTATGCCTTGTATGTATTCCCTTGTCAGCCAGATATGGACTAAAGAAGCAGCTACTGAGCTAATGATGCTAGGGGTATGGAAGCGCCGGTAACCCTGTAGTTAGTATGTATTTGTCAATCCCGTAATTCCTGACCCGAGTAGGGGATCTAGCTTTCCCAGTTTATGTCCCCGCCTAAAGCAGGAATAGAAATCGGGAGAAGACTCTTTTGTTGAAGATTGTGTTGGTGCTCCGTGTGTTCCTTCTCTTCCTAAGAGGACGTCAGCTACGAATCTTCAGGTATTCATTCGGCAGTTCTGAGCTATTCGTTCTGTAGTTAGGAGCTACCCAATGGTTAAACTGCAAATGTCTTTATTAATGTCTCCTCACTCGGTGAAGAGTATCTGCAAAGAGGAGTTAAGTCGTGGAAGCGCTAATGGCTCGTGCAATCGTTCAACTCAAAGAGCGGTTAAGGAAGAACTAAGCGCTGGCTCGTTGCTGCTAAGCAATCGATCGGTAAAGCAAAGGAGCTAAGGTAGCAAAATAGCCTTCGCTAATCGACTCGTTAGCAAGCCGATTGAAGGAACTACTTCTCTTAGGCTTGAGCTCGGTTGAAGCTGAAGTTTGCCGAATGATTAGGTAGTCTAGAACTTAGCTACGCCGCCTAGCTACACCGATTGATTAGCTACTTTCTACGAGGAAACCCTTTTCTTAAAAGCGCCTTTTTCTAGTTCTTTTGTTCCTGTTGCTAAACCAAAGATGTTAAGCGCGAATGCAAGGAATGAAAGCAGTATGAGAAGGAATTGCAGCTAAGCGGACTTGCCCGAAGCGCGTTACATTGGCTCGGTAGGTTGGCCATGCCTGTAGCTACAAAGCCTTTCACTCAAATTCCTTGGCTACATGCCTTTCATGCCGTTAGCAGCTAGGCCATTCGATATGCCGACCCTTGCTTTCCTCAGTTCAGACCCGAGTAAGAAGAGTTCAGGGGAAGCTGTTTTTACCCCTGTCTTGCACCTTGCATCCCTTGCCCGACCTTCCTCAGCGAAGAAGAAGAGCCAAAACGCAGTTACCCAACGAGGGAGACCACGAATGCTTGCTGGTCAAACATTAGCGGCTAATGGACAACATGTTCGCTATGACATATTAGCTCATCTCAAAAAGATTCTTGTCAGCGTATACGATCACTCCGCATTGAAGATGTCTGCAGAACTAAGGATGTGCCTAGTATACGCATTAACGAACTCAGAGGAGTTTTATAATGAAGTTAACCAAGTTGAGATGAGAAGTAGTGAACCAACTTTTTCCGAGTGTTTGGCTTTGATCACGTTTACGGACGATTACTTGCAACCAGGACTCATTAAGCATAACAGGCCTTTGTTCATTTCAGGATACCTTAATGGATTGGAGATAAGAAGAATCATGATAGATGGGGGATCGGCTGTGAATCTCCTACCTTTGAGAATGCTAAAACGTCTCGGGATTGCTATTCATCGATTGGCCCCAAGCAATCTACAACTCCAAGGATTTAACAAAAGTAGGCAGAGGTTTCCGGGCATTGTACGACTTGAATTAAAGATCGAGGAGTGGGAGGATATCATACTCCTTTATGTCATTGATGCGGAAACATCAAACAATAAATTGGGCTAGGCCTGCTATTCTCTACCCGCGTTGGTCCATTGATCCCGAGCTTACGCCCCGCTAAGG
This sequence comes from Salvia splendens, assembly GCF_004379255.2. Lineage (NCBI taxonomy): Eukaryota > Viridiplantae > Streptophyta > Magnoliopsida > Lamiales > Lamiaceae > Salvia > Salvia splendens. The sequence continues at coordinate 56,821 of NW_024599013.1, read as the reverse complement.
CCCACCTAAGATCTCTTTATCTGAGGCCACTCACCTTCCACTCAAACCAACAAATCAGGAAGTCAACTTTCCAATTCCTCATCCTCAGATACCGGAAAAAAGAAGAGAGAGGAAGCAACTCAACTAAAAGGATTCCATAGATCCTTAACTTCTTTAGTTTAGCTGCCCAGCTCCAGCAAGAGAAGACAGAAGCTCAGTCCGGAAGGGAAACAACAAGAGCAACAACTCTCCAAGAGCAAGGGGAATAAGTTCAAGTTCGCTTTCCCTGTAGTTATGGTAGTTAAGCTGATAGCTCTTAGGTCTTAGAAGTAGAGCATCTTCTCTTTCCTTTGCTTAAGCTTCGCTTTCCTCACAATAAATAGCACTAGCAGGTTTAGCACTTAAACTATAAAGAATGAAAGAATGAAGAGCAAGTCTAAAGAAATGCGTATAGAAAGAGAGAGTTCACGTTCAGAGAATTCCCTGAAATCTCAGATGGATACTTTCGAGATGGATGAATTGTCAAGCAGAAAAGGAAAGAAAGTCATTTTCTATTTAGAGAAGGGCAGCAGGATCCGAAGGAGAAGCGGGTTAGGATTCTATCTCCGAATGTTCAGAACTCTAAAAGGAATGAGCAGCAGGCTCTATATTAGGGATTAGGGCTGGGAACAACAAGAGAGTTAACACCATTTATGCATTTTAGAAGAGATTGATTCTTTCTTCGTTACAGAGGATCTATGTAATAGACATAGACAGGGTGAGTCCTATGAATCTGGTTTAGGAGTATCCGCAGGAAAGTCTGCTATTAACAGAGAAACCCTTCCTTCGTCACGAGAAATCGTGGACCATATAATCCGACGGATTGGGAGCTCTCAAGCCCGGGCAGAAAACGATACCTTGGGGGCCCATATCCAAGTCGGGCCCGAGCCCGATTTAAAAACACACCTCAAGAAATGGCTTACGCGCACCTGGAACAATGCACAGGACGCAAGCAAAGGGCAGTTGCCCATACGGAGTGAAATCCGAACTATCATTGAGAAATATAGTTCTAATGATGGATGATGGCGAAAATCCCTGACCGCCGACGAATAATGGGTACCCCCACCCCAGGCAGAGTTAGTGAGCCGTGTAATAGGCGACCATTTCGCGCGGTTCGGGGGGCACTTGAGTCAGCCGCCTAGGCCCGATAGCGTCTTGACCCCCATCCAATTTTTGGGCCAATTCCCCCTTCGTACTACCAAAAAATGAGATTCTTGCCGAATCCGAGTTTGCTGCTCCAACCATTACCAAACTAATACCTATTCTGTTTAGTACAACAGGTGCTTCTGTTGCGTATAATGTAAATTCCGTAGCGGATCAATTCCAACGAGCCTTTCAAACTAGTACTTTTTGGAATCGACTCTATAGCTTCTTCAATAAACGCTGGTTTTTCGATCAAGTTTTGAATGACTTTCTAGTCAGATCGTTCTTGCGTTTCGGATATGAAGTCTCATTCGAAGCTTTAGACAAAGGTGCTATTGAGATATTGGGTCCTTATGGTATCTCGTACACATTCCGACGATTGGCCGAGCGAATAAGTCAACTTCAAAGTGGATTTGTTGTGCGAAGAGTGCGTTATGACCCGTGGCCGCCTGCCTGGTGGGGGCGGCTCCTCCGTTGTGGGTAAACGGGAAACCCGACTCTACGAACCCGAGGAAAGGCTGCACAGCAGTAGTAGGGGCGTTAAGACCGGAGCTTTTTGTAGTGCTAGCAAGAATGCAAGTGAATGAATCCCATCCCCTAGCGAGTGAAGTGCTTACGCCCCTTTAGAGTTAGAGATAGGGGCGAGCATTCGCTCCTCTCACATTCGTTCGAGCAACAAGCAACGACCGAGCGCACTAGCGCGAAAGCCGTTGCGCGTTAGCGCAGCCGTTTTCTTGCTGCTTCGCTCCTTCTTCCATTTTTAGATCTTTAGATTCGATAATAGAGTCCCTTTACTTTCTATTAGTTATATTATATTAGTCAAGCGCTAGCGCTTTTATTTTAATAAGGTTAGGGGGCTGAGAAGCTCTTGCTTGCTGCTTGCTGTCTACTGCCCCGTTCTGTAACTTCCCTTCTTTCGTCCGTCCACGAGGCTGTAAAAAGAGAGAGAGGGGCGGCTATCTAGCGGGAGTCGTTTCGGTTGTATGCCACGAGGTCTCTATGGACAAGGGGACAAGTGAATCATCGCTTTTGGGCGTAGGCAGCCCTCTACCATCTATCCCATTGCATTCCATCGTCTCATATTGTACTCTACCGTATCAGACCAGATAGATCTATTGAGCGAGAGAAAGGGAGAAAACTAGAAAACTATATTCTTAACTATTGATTGGGATCCCTATTCATTCCTAGATTCCCGTCACTACGGATTGATTGTCCCTACCTAACTACATGGTAGTGGTCTAGGGAGCGCAATTGCTAGAGCACGGGAGAATGAAGAGTAATGATTTCAGCAAGAGCAGCCAGACGGACTACTATAGTGAATCTAGTGACTACTAGAGTAGACTTAAGTCAAAAGGTATGGTATAGCAGCCTTTCCGAGCGAGCCTCTGGGATCTCCTGTAAACCCCCATGATGTGGTAAAGGGAGGATATTAGGGGAAGCAGTGAGTGGAGATTCCCCTGCAGAGAGCCGGATGAGGGGAGACCTTCACGTCCGGTTCGGAGGGCGGGGATATCCCGACCCTACTATCATTATGCCTTTGCAATGTTACTTGGTTCAACTCTATTTGTGACCTTTTCTCGTATGTGGGACTCTCTATCTTCTTGGGTAGATAATCGATCGTCTTTCATTTGGATAGTGAGTCGTTTTTATAATAATAAGTCAAGTCAAGAATAATAATCGAACAGGAGGAGCTTGCCAGGATGGCTTGGTAAGCAAGCAATCCGTTATGTAGGCGCAAACTCCCAGTTCTTTCTCTTCTTTCTTTTCAAAGTCACGATCAGAAAGGTTGAAATCCGGACCGGAAAGCGCTGGTTCGAGCCCAGCTCGTGACAAGGCCCTTTGGGTCATAGAATATCTCGGCGCCTTTCGTTTTCTCGTTAGACGGATGACTGTCCCATTTCTGATAAAGACGGGATACGATCCACTTTGGAGCTGATTCACTTAATGCGAGACTGGTGTTTTCCGACGTGGAAACGAAATATGGCAGTTCCAAGGTTCTGCAAGACTTGGATGAGTCCTCTATTGTTTCTAAAAGCTCTAAGTTTCTGGGTAGTGATTAGCGACCGGCATTAGCACACCAGCAACCTTCACGATGAATTGTCGGGTAGCGAGCGATGGTCCGTTAGCGTCTGCATGGCCTTTTGTTAGGGTTCCTGCCCAAGGTTTTCTGCCCCTTCCTTTTGCCACGGTAGAGACACGAGATATGCTTGGAGACAGGCGATATTGACACAGCGTTTTGGCACGGTAGACATTTTGGTTAGAGATTTCTTTTTTTTGGCCGCTAGGCCTTTATGATCGTTCATTCTTTGCCCGATGGATCCGGAATCCACGAATCCTGTTAATAGGCCCTCAGAAAGAAGAATAGCAGGATAAAGCCTTTGTCCAAGATCAGATTATTAATAAGAAAGATCACTTTAAGCTGTGCCGGTAATGACCAACTTCTCCTTTGTCTTCCAGTCACCCAGACCCGAGAAGATGAAGCAGTATTTCCCTCAGCAGCATATCCAGTTTATTCCGAACTAACATATCTTTTTTCTCCTGAACCAAAGGTCCCGCGGATTCCGCTTTTTCCGAATCAACATCTAATTGTTGCTAGGTCAGTCATAAGGTTATTTCCAGTCTAGTCTAGAATCAACACCAAACAAAGCAAAACCTTAACTATGTACAAGATACCTGTGAAAAGCAGCCAAGGAAGGAACCCAAGCTAACGCAACTCTCCGCAAACTAGCTGCAGTTGAAGGCGCTTCGACTTGAGAGGAAGAAGTGGCGAAGGAAGCGACAAATTCCTCAGATAGGCACGGCCCCCAGGGGTCCGAAACGACGCTTTCCCCGGGCAGAAGTCTAGCTCCATTTTCAATGTTTAGCAATGCCGATACTGCATCTCGCCCATGCCTGATAAACATCACAGAAAACTTCTGCTTTAAGCTATAGCTAGGTCTGAGCCCCTTTCTTAAACTCGTCTCTTCTTTCCCCATTTCCATTTCTAATCGTAACTCAATCTTCCATTTTTGCTCTTTCCAACTATAGTTGGAGGGAAACCTTACCCTGAACATAACGGGGGAAGAATCGAAGAGGGATTAACGTCTACTTCTCCGACATGCACCGCTTCGACTCAAATAAACAGAGATTAAATCATCTCAAGGCGGTCTTTGAATGTGTCGGAAACCCTCGAAGTAAGATCTGGCTCCAGGGATACATTGAAAGCTAAAAAAAGGGCGGGGGACGCCTTAGCCCTTAGAATCGAATTCTAAACCGGCGTGGCGCTGCTGGATGCTTCTGATCAATAGAACAAGAAGAGGAGTCAGCCAAAAAGAAAGATCACCAAAAGTAACGACCACCAAGATAGGCATAGTAATGAAATCTTTTGATCACCCATTTTTGGAAAACCCTTTTTGGGGGCTTCCGCCTTACACAAGGCAGATTGGATTGCCTGAATCACGAGTCTTATATACTGTGTTACGATCACCTCATATTGATAAAAAGTCCAGAGAACAATTTGAAATGAAAATAAAGAAACAATTTTTGGTCATAAAAACAGAAAGGCATGAATTGCGCAAGAAGTTCTTTCGGTTAAAACGCCGTGCGACTCGGAGGACATAAGACTTCTTGGTCAAGGCAAAAAGATTGCCGACTGGATGCTCCTACCCCACCATGCCTGGCCCTTTACCTTACCTTAAGAAGAAAGAGGAGGTATGAAGCGTGGGAAAGAATGCAAGAAGTGTATGATACAACAGCTTTCTCCATCTTCGGTCGCTGTCGCTGCATTTCGGGCTTGCTCCTAAAAATGGGCTGCCCTGGGGTTGGGGTTCTGGCCTTGGCGATTGGGTTTGCTGGGAGGGCCCTTTTTTGCTTTTGTCCCAAAAAAGCATTTCGTCTTTGATGAAATAAATGCAAGACTTCTCTTAGTTGCTTCAAAAAAGACGGATTGGAAGATACCCATAGATAAAATCGATACTTTGCCTCAAAGGTGAGGTTATTTCCCGGATGTCCGAGCTCGATCCCCGGACGTACCCATTCGCCGCGTGGGGAACCGGGTAACCAAAGTCACGATTAGAATAAAGGAAGTTCGCTGGCTAACTCCCAGAGGTGTTGGTTCAAATCCAATTCGTGAGTGACATGGTCATCGAGATGAGAATAAGAGCAGACGGTATTGGACCAAGGGCAAGCCCCCCTTTACACTATGGGATCAATCGGGCCTCTTTCAAGTGGGTCCTCCGTATCGCTCACCATCTGGCAACTATTGTAGGTCGTGAAACTCGGTTTTCTTGAGGGCCTTCCATTCTATTGATCAAGACGAACACGTATATCTCATTCTCTTCTTAGCAAAAGCAAGCAGCAACTACGGCAACTGGAATAAGGGAGGGGGGATATTTAGGATCCTAATCTTACCGCACCGTAAGAAGAGAAGAGCCCGCCCCGGCAAACTCCAGTAATAAGAGAATTCCCTTTTAGCCCAGTGAATAAAGGATAGTCTTGGACTATGCCCCCCCTTAGTCAAATAGGGCCAGTAAGGAGTTAGAATTCCTTTCTCTAGTTTCCTCTCCTTCACTCACTCCCTAATTAGGCCAAAGTGCGTCAGGTTCATTTCGGTGGGCCCGACAGGGGAAAGGCATCCCTTTCTTAACTTCGTTAAGGGTAGTCGTTCTTGGTTAGGTAGATGTGAGGAAAGAGCGGTGCTTTATTAATAGTCGTGGGGGTCTGGGTCTAAGGATCCCAGCTTTAAGTCAATAAGGGCACTTGCCTGTGAGGAAAATCCCAGATCTTACCTTTTGAAGAATTTCAGAAATTGATCAATAAAGTAAGAAAATGGAATATCTTTCTATATATAATAGAATTTGAAAAGGCTGCCATTGTCTTATTTCTTGTCTTGGATTCACTCTTTCGTTCAAGCACATTTTGAAAAGTTCTCTTAGGTTCTTAGCTGCCCTCTCTTTATGCACTTAGTTACGAAAGTAGTGAAATGGAGAAAAGAAGAGTTGAAAGACAACTAAAAGGGAGATGAGGTTCAGTCACATCGGTCACATCTTTTGGTTCGATGCTTTGAATCCTTACTATCGTCCCGGTTTCCTTACGGAAATCTCGGACGTGGTAAAGGAGCCTCTCGCTAATCAATAATATAATGCGATCCCTTCTTTCTTCCATTCTCTTCAGCTGAATGAATGGAGGCATGGCAGACTCGTTGGTTAAAGTAAGGACAGACTGCCTAGCTGAAGCTACTTCGGAATTCAATAGAATGTTCTCCGCGTCCTTAGCACCTGCCCTTGGGACTGTCTGAGTCTAATTCCAAATCCCTATCGTCAACTCGGGCAAAGGGGCTCACTCCTAGCCTATGATTTTCGTATATTCATAGTTTGCTTATGACTTCCTGAATGGCTTTGAGGAGTATGAAAAAGCTACTCTTCTTTTTTTACTGACTCGGTTCGTCACCCGTCGCTTTTTAGTAGTGCTCTTCCCCTGCTCAGAACATGTATGGGGGAGAAAACTCCACTCAATAGGTAGTGCCCCCATCCTGTTTCGCTACTTCTGGTAGAGTGGTTGGATAAGATCTAGTGGCTCTTGCCTCAGCTGTCTTCAGTTCAATACGGCTTGGGGCTTCCCCTTTTTCCGCTCATCTCACTTGGTTCGAGCGAGTGGTCTGGTGCTAAGCTGTCTTTAGAAGGGCTTCGGGAGCTAGGTTCATACCCTTGGGAGACCATTACCTTCTTTTTCTAATACCCGGACTTCTGACCTTACTCGTCAATGAAGCCGACATGGGACTACAGTCAGAAAGTCTTTCTTCCCCAAGGGGCTGTTCTTGGAGAATCAATAGTGGCAGTTTCCTCTTTTATTCTAGAGTAGCCCCTCCTTCCTTTTCAAGCGGGAATTGCATTCATTCATTGACCAACTTTATCTATAGAAAACTGCTTTTGAAAGCCCCTGTAAGGGCCCCCACCAATCATTTATGTTTAAATGCCTGCTATAGCCTTTTGAGAAAGAGGTGACTCTTCGACTCGCATCAGGATCAGGAGTTCCTCTTGTTCCTGTTATGAGGAGGAACGTCTTCTTTTTATCCCTGACTTAGGGAGTACTGGCATTCAAGTCAGGATACTAAACCTTTGAGAGTGGATGAGTTCCGGTATGAAGGAGTAGAAGGGAAGACTTTTTCGCTCGAGTGACTGCGTGCCTGCCAGAGTTGGAACAGCTTAGCGTGATCCGTAGTTAGCAAGGTGGGAAAGAACAGGGCCTAGTTCCTTTGCCTAAAGTCGACTGAAAGTAGAAGCAAAATGACCATCATCTTCAAGTGCTAGTGGAAGATTCGGGTTGCCTTCTGTGCCCCCTATTTCTTAAGGTAAGGTGATTACCCCTCCCCTGAATGCTCCTCGGTTTGCAGCTTGCTTTCAAGCCTAGCCGACTCAGTCGAACGGGGTTGGTAAAAACAGTTCCTGTGCGAGGTGGCTCTCCGATAGGAATTAGGCTTTCTTCCGTGGGCAGGCCTACCTTAAAGAGAGGTCTTTCTTTGCAAGGCGAAGGTTGTTTTCGGCGATGCTAGTTTCATGTAGTTATTTCAGGGAGGCAGAAGCTGCTGTAAAAGGGAAGGGCTAGCCGAATAGGAAAGCCGGCAGTAGGGGCCTTTCAAGCAGGAGTGAACAGGAGCTGCATGAGAGTGGAGTTCCGTAATGTTATGTTCTTTGAGCCGTGGGGCTTGCTGCCTTACCTTCATCCGTTACTGATGCCGTAAGACAAGGATCAGAATCTAGACAGCCTCTTTGCTCGTTAGTTTATGCCAATATGCCCTGGAGTGGAAGAGAGCTACTCGATGGATAAAAGTACTCCCCTCTGATGTAGCGAATGGCCAAGGCAAGCTGGAAATGCTTGACTGGCAGGTTACCTTCGATGGACAGGAGAGAGGAAACAATCAATTGGACCACTTTCCTTTGGTGACGGACTAAAGAGCTTCTTAGACACCGGCGGTGCTTACATGTGAGAAGTTGGATAAAGAAAGATGAGACGCTCTACATACAATAACATTTATATAAGAGATATCCCATCAGCTATACGTACGAGATATTGAACCAGCTCGACTGATCTGCTTGTGGATGCCTCTTTTTTCGAGACTGAACGTCAATGGAATCCTCGGCCACCCTCGGGTTATCCATTTTTGTGCTATTTTCTCTGCCACCAGAGCCCTCTGTGTGCTGTCGCTAGTATTGTGAAATTCTTAGGTGCCGGGTGGATAAGTGATCGAGTGGTACGCCTCTATCGAGCCCCGCCCCAGAGCCCCCATCGAGCCAAAAAGCTTTCCCCCGATGGGTTTGACTTTCATATCAGCGGTGTTTCAATCATTCTCGGTAAAAGTCTTTCTTGGGCGCCCAGCTCTAAAGAAGATATTAAGATCTATTGTACCAGCCTCTTCGACTCGTTAACGAGCTAGCTTCGGAATTTAACGTCCCCCCATTTCGGTGACAAAGCTCTCCTCTTCAATCATCAAATCCAGTGAGAATACATGAAGCTTGACCAACCCTCCCGTCTTGGGGAGAGCGTGAAAGTCTTCTCCAAAATGTTCCTGGTCATCAATACGACCTGTCTGCTTATCCAATCCTTGTTTTTGTTGTTAACTGAAACTTTCTCACGAACGCAAGGAAGTGGTGACTTGGGCTCTGCAAATGCAGTGGGTGAGTCTACTAAGCTACGGGCCGTGGTCATGACTGAGAATGAAAGCACTAGCCCACTTGAATAGTCATTCTGAAGGGTTTCCTCCGCAGGAAAGTTTCAGGGGAAGCTAGTAGCATTAATAATAGATTCCCAATTTCAGTAAGAATGGATTCGCCTGTTAAGGACAGATTCCCTATTAGGTGCGTAAAAGATGCCTCGCCGAGTACACCTGATAGCGACCTATATCTGCTCAAATAAAATCATGGAAAAATATTTCGTTTCTGAGCCGTTTTCAAGTAGTGTTCGATCGATTACGTATTAATCAATATTCGATTGATTGGTCTGAAGTTATCGACAAAAAAGATTTGTCTAAGTCACTTCCTTTCCTTACTGCGATTATTCCGACTTTTCTTCTTTCACAATAACCATGGCATTCGATGCAGCCTAGTCTTCCACCGTCTTTGTCCGCTGATGTAATGGGCATGCTCCTAAATCCCTGCATTCCTGTCAACGCTTTAGTCTTTCCGATTGTCTGTGTTGCTGGTTCTGCTCGTGATGGAGAATGACATGCAAGCGATTAAACAGCCTCCGTATTAGCCGTTGATATGGGGGAAGTCACTGAAAGCTCTGACTCGGATGAGGTGGCTCCTTGTCTCTTTCTTTGAGATACGATAACAGAAGATAGGGAGTTGGAAAAGCTGCTAAGGGACCCACCAACACAGGTATTTCAAGAGGTGCAGGAGCGTAAAGCCACTCTACTATCAGCTTAGAGCATGGAATGGGGGTTATCCGGGGAAGGCTTTCGTAACCAATTATCATTTCCTTGGCTCAGGCTATTCAACTCATCTTATGCGCTTTTGAAGGAACTCCAGTCAAAGACTGAGAAGAAGCTAGTGACGAGTGCTGCTATTGCTTATGGGTTTTTCTTCTTATACAAAGAGTCCCGATGCCGATTTCTACTTCTAAGACAAGTAGGAGCTCGCGTCGGAGAAGTCATTACTCTCTAAGTCAGGCTGTCATGTCTCTCTTTCCTCGCTTTTGAACTACAGAAAGTTCGTACAAAGGTCCATGATCCATGGGCTTCCCTCAGCTTTGGTCGGCTAAGCACCCTAATAATAGATGTTTTGATCTCTGTAAAATGTTCTCAACCCGCTCACTACGCTCGCCTTCACCTTCAGCATTTTCTTCATCTGTTGATGTTTATGAACGAAGCGTTTTTGGTCTATCGTATCGTCAGCTCACATCACAGGTTTTCTTCACGGATTTGAAACTTAGCACTTGACTTAGGATTTTGCTTTCCTAACCTGAGTGTAAGTTTAGCGTGAAATACAGGAATCCCGGACAAGAAAATATCGATAAATCATACGCCAACTTCCCCACTCTAAGCTTTCTTTTGAAGAGTTCGGAAAGTTCACTTATCCGAAGGAGAAGCCAGAAACAAGACATGCCCCCAACAGCTAATACTAATGAACGCCTACGGCCATACTTAGCTACACGTTTAGGCCGCCTTCGCACAATCTACGAAACTCTTTCAAGACTCTTTCCAATACAATAAGAATTCAGAATGACTTCGGACGATCCACTAATGGCTTCTCTGGAGTAGGACTCAAAGGCAAGGGTTCCACTCCTTCGCCAAATCTAAAACACTCTTGAAAGCTCTGTCCCAAGAAAACGGACAAAGAACGAGGGGCCCAGAAAGAGGAAAGAAAAGAGTACAAGCTGCTTGACAAAGACGCACGTTTGAACACCTTTACTCAAATCCTTAGCCCCAATTGGACCCCGATTGGCTCCTTCAAAGAAGGTTTGATTCCGATTCCGGTTGGCCAGTTGACTCTATTCTTTAGTTTCGAATCCGGGACGAGAAGCTCCTAATTCAGACTCATTTCCGACTTTCTTCGCTAATTAAACGCTTGAAACCGGGTAAAATGTACTTTTATTTACCGCGGAAGATCAACCTCTCTCTGTCTCTGCTTTATGGTTGTTAGTTCAAGTAGGCCAAGCTGAAGTCTGAAAGTAAAGAACTCTCCTAGCTGCACATTCATCGTATAGAATAGTATGCCACACTGTCCTTTCCTGTTGACGGTGAGTGAAAAAGATGAATCCTATACATCTCATGCCATGGTTGTTGTGAAAGAATAAAGAAATGCCTTCTTAGCAATTGCTCTTACTGCTCGAGTAGACTGGTGAGTGAATCATCTTCATCCTATAATATAATAAGAGGAAATGCAAGAGGGATTCCCACAGTGAGGGAGATTTGTCCTAGCTACTTCTTTCATACCAGGAAAAAAAGATTGCCAAATCAATAGGAAAACTTCTATTATGCCATTGGATGTGATCGGAAGAGTAATCCAAGCAGGTATTACACCAAGAATTGACAAGCGGATGAGTTTTCTAGTTGGCTATGTTGATATAGCTTAGATAAGGAAAATCTACGAGAAGAAAACGAGCCATCCTCACCAATTGCAATTAAGTCATTCGAACCTACTTTCGGAAAATCATCAGCAATGGAGAAGCCAGCAGCATGCAAGCTCAAGGGAAAAAGCGGGGTTTCTCAAACCTCATACCAATTCCAAACAAGTACAAAGAGCAAATTTGATTTCTAACCAGCATACGCAAAGCAAAGAACGGAAAGGCACTTTTGGAACACCAATAGGCATGGATTGAAAGAAAAAATGAAATACTATATTTCACTTTGATGTGGAAACGTAACAATATGGTTTTATTGTCTTTATAATATTGACTTTATCATATTTATTTTTTCCATAGATTAGAAAAATTTAGAAAGAAATACAAAATAAATAAAGGAAAATTTTTACGAATAGATCCTTCTAATGATAAATGAAGGATGGACACATTTACTCATAGAAAATGGTATCAATCCACCATTGCATATTGGTACTTATCGAGTATAGAATAAATCTGCTTCTCTTTGTTCTTACGAACAGAATTCTTCCATTATTACGAATAGAATATAGAATCCTAACCCTTGTTAGGAAGTAATCTACTTAACAGGGGAAGTCTATAGGAT
>NW_024599013.1:35000-40000 GCF_004379255.2 Salvia splendens | reverse complement strand
TCCGTTTGCAACCCCTTTGGAAATATTACCAGAATGGTATTTCTTTCCTGTATTTCAAATACTTCGTACAGTGCCAAATAAATTGTTGGGTGTTCTTTTAATGGTTTCAGTACCTGCGGGATTATTAACAGTACCTTTTTTAGAGAATGTTAATAAATTCCAAAATCCATTTCGCCGTCCAGTAGCGACAACCGTCTTTTTGATTGGTACTGCAGTTGCCCTTTGGTTGGGTATTGGTGCAACATTACCTATTGATAAATCCCTAACTTTAGGTCTATTTTAATTTGATTCAATTGTGAAATAACACGACGTGTGTATCTAGGGAATAGTCGCTTCAAAGCGACTTCTCCCTAGATACATCTATTCAAGAAAATTTTGAATTTCTTTCAAATATATGAATTGTGCTACAGATTCAAATCTTATATCTTAATTTAATTATCTTAATTAAACCCAATAGATTTAAAATTTCGTTTTTGGTAAAAAAATTGCGAAATTTTTTTCTAGAATGCCCAATATCTCTTTTACATCTCCTAGGCGAAAATGCTCAATTTTCATAAGATCTTCTTGACTCTTATTCATAAGGTCCAATAATGTATATATATTGCACTTTATAAGGCAATTATAAACTCTAGGAGACAATTCGGATTGATCAATAAAAATGGATTTTAATGCTATTTTGTTTTTTTGGACTTTATTCAATTTATCGTGAAAAGTAAAGGGGGATAAAGGAACCATATGTTGATTGTGCTCTAAAGGTAAGTTTTCTTCGTCCTTATATAAAAAGGGAATAAATAAATCAATCAAATTCCGGGAGCCTTCATGAAGTGCTTCTTTCGGAGTTAAACTGCCATTTGTCCATATTTCGAGAAACAGTATCTCTTGTTTTTCATTCCCATTTCCATAGGAATGAATACTATGATTCACATTTCGAACAGGCATGAATACAGCATCTATAGGATAACTTCCATCTTGAAAGTTATGTGTCATCTTTATAAGATATCCGCGATTTCTCTCAATTTCTAATCCAATATGCAAATTAATTGGTTCTGTCAATCTAGCTATATGTTGTGTATTGTCGACAATTTCTACATAAGGTGGTAAGATGATATCTTGAGCAGTTACATATCCAGGACCCCTAACACAAATAGACGCGTCACAAGTTCCATATAGATTACTTCTCAATACAATTTCCTTCAAATTCATTAGAATTTCGTGGGCCGATTCTTGAATACCCGTTACAGTAGAATATTCGTGGGAGACATTCTCGGATTTTACACGTGTGATACATGTTCCTTCTATTTCTCCAAGCAAAGCTCTTCGCATCGCAATGCCTATTGTGTCGGCTTGTCCTTTCATAAGTGGAGCCAGAATAAATCGACCATAATAAAGGCGTTTACTGTCTGTTCTCGATTCAACACACTTCCACTGTAGTGTCCGAGTAGATACTGTTACTTTCTCTCGAACCATAGTAATAATATTTTTTTATTGAATTATTTATTTCTCTTGTTTCTCTTGAAATTGATTCACTGTTTATTTCTACACACGTCTTTTTTTCGGAGGTCTACAGCCATTATGTGGCATAGGGGTTACATCCCGTACAAAAGTTAATAGGATACCACTTCTACGAATAGCTCGTAATGCGGCGTCTCTTCCGAGACCGGGACCTTTTATCATGACTTCTGCTCGTTGCATACCCTGATCTACTACTGTATGAATAGCATTTGCTGCTGCAGTTTGAGCGGCAAAGGGTGTCCCTCTTCTCGTACCATTGAATCCACAAGTACCGGCCGAGGACCAGGAAACCACCCGACCCCGTACATCTGTAACTGTGACAATGGTATTATTAAAACTTGCTTGAACATGAATAACTCCCTTTGGTATTTTACGTGTACTTTTACGTGCACCAATACGTACGTTTCTACGTAAACCTGTTCTCGGTATAGCTTTTGCCATTATTGTATCATCTCATAAATATGAGTCAGAAATATATGGATATATCCATTTCATGTCAAAACAGATTCTTTATTTGTACGCTGAGCCCTTATAGTGAGTCTGATTATCCCTTTATCCTTGTCTTTGTTTATGTCTCGGGTTGGAACAAATTACTCTAATGCGCCCCCGTCTACGGATTAGTCGACATTTTTCACAAATTTTACGAACGGAAGCTCTTATTTTCATATTTTTCATTCCTTATCTTAATTCTGAATCTACTTCTTGGTAGAAAATAAGTTTCTTGCAATTTTGAATATCGAATCATATTGAATAAAAATCACCTAATCTTTCGAATCCTTGTTTCGGAGTCGATAAATTATACGTCCTCTGGTTGAATCATAACGACTTACTTCAATTTTGACTTTATCTCCGGGTAGTATCCGTATAAAACTACGCCGTATCTTTCCCGAAACATAACCTAGAATCAGATCCTCATTATCTAACCGAACCCGGAACATGCCATTGGGAAGTGATTCAGTAATTAAACCTTCATGAATCCATTTTTGTTCTTTCATTCCAGGTAAAGCCTCCTTGAGGTATCAACTAATGGAGGAGAAACGATATTAGACAACTCACCCCCCTTTCTTTTTCTCAATATAGGAAGAGGTTTCGGATTTCATTTGGATATTAAATGGATTACCATATATAACATAAAATTTCTCCGCCGATTCCTTCTAGTCGAGCTTCCCGATCTGTCATTATACCCCGAGAAGTGGAAATAATTACAATCCCCATTCCACCTAAAATTCTAGGAATTCGTTGAGAGTTAGAATAGATTCGTAGACCAGGTCGGCTGATGCGTTTTAGATTTAACAAATTTCTATAGGGTCTTTTTCTATTCCTGCTATGTCGCAGGGTTAAAACAAAAAAATTTTTGTTTTTTTCTCGATGTTTTCTGACGTTTTCGATAAAACCTTCTCGAAAAAGTATTTTAACAATATTTTCGGTAATATTAGTAGATGCTATGCGAACAACTCTTTTTCTATCCATATCAGCATTTCGTATAGAGGTTATTATCTCAGCAATAGTGTCTCTACCCATGATGAATTAAAACTTTTGGCGTCCGGATATAATTAACATGTTTTTCTTTTTTTTTTATTGGTTTATGAATATAAATTTTTCAAGGTATATGCGCAAAACACAAGCTACAAATTAATCTAGTTCTTAATCTATATTCCTTTCAAATACCCCAAAAATTAACATCTCTTTTTTTTATAATACTTCGGGAGCTAATGAAACTATTTTAGTAAAATTTAATTGTCTCAATTCGCGGGGGATTGCCCCAAAAATTCGAGTCCCTTTTGGATTTCCTTCTTGATCAATCACAACTGCAGCATTGTCATCATATCGTATTATCATACCGCTGTCACGTTTAAGTTCTTTACAGGTACGAACAATTACAGCTCTAACTACTTCTGATTTTTCTAGCGGCATATTTGGTACGGCTTCTTTGATCACAGCAACAATAACGTCACCAATATGAGCATATCGGCGATTACTAGCTCCTATGATTCGAATACACATCAATTTGCGAGCCCCGCTGTTATCCGCTACATTTAAATAGGTTTGAGGTTGAATCATATAAATTTTTGAATCTATTCTTGCAATGCAAAGGATGAAGAAAATAAAAGAAATATTGTTTGTCTAAGTCTAAAAAAGAAATAGGCGATTTTGTTTCATCCCCAAGACTCATTTCTGTACGTTCTACATTTTATCCCGAAATAATAAATTGAGTTCGTATAGGCATTTTGGATGCTGCTATTAAAATAGCCCTTTTAGCTATATTTTCGGTTACTCCACCCATTTCATATAGTATTCGCCCCGGTTTAACAACAGCTACCCAATATTCAGGGGATCCTTTCCCCGAACCCATACGCGTTTCAGCAGGTCTTACTGTAACTGGTTTGTCTGGAAAGAGACGGACCCATATTTTTCCACCACGGCGTGCATTTCGTGTCATTGCCCGGCGACCTGCTTCGATTTGTCTCGATGTGATCCAAGCGGGTTCAAGTGCTTGAAGAGCATATTTACCGAAACAAATATGATTACCTCGGTAAGATATTCCCTTCATTCTTCCTCTGTGTTGTTTACGGAATCTAGTTCTTTTGGGGTTATAGTTGATGGTTGTTTCGGAATTCCATCTCTACTACAGAGCCGGACGTGAGAGTTTCTTCTCATCCAGCTCCTCGCGAATAAAAGGATTCCAAATTGAATTTCAATTAATTTGATTTGAATAGCTATTAGAACATTTTTCGAAAAAATTTTCTTTTTTCTAACGTCCTAATAAATATTTATTCTCTTTTGTCCTTTATCCGAGTTTACCAATTCAAAAAAAGAAGGTTTTCGCGGGCGAATATTTACTCTTTCAATCTCTATTTCAGTCCTAGCACGTGTTCGTCATTTTTCAAAATAGATGAATGGATTTCCGGTTTATTTCGCCATCCTAAGTAGTGAATCATTAAGATCCGTTTATTTAATAAAATTTTTTGCATTCACAGGTTCCTTCGTTTCCACCACTTCGTGCTAAATGATTAGGTCAAAATTCTACAATGGAGCTTATAATCCAATTTATTCTTGAGTCAAACTTCTTAGTCTTTATTGACTCGAAGCTCTTTAGTTTTTCTTCTCTTCTAGAAGAAATTAATTGAATATTTCATTATGTATGAATCAATTAGTATTGATGCTTTATTACACTGTCTTTTATGAGATGACTCATAGACCTTCCATATTGGAATTCTATATCATTGATATTCTTTTTCTCTCTTTCTCTCATCCTTCCATTTATCCACACCTTTCTTCTGGAATTTTGTTTTAAAAAATTTAAAGTGTAATTATTTCAGTTGCTACAAAGATATGACTTATTTAACATATCTTGACTGGTTCTTTAGATCCAGATAATATGAAGTGATGGATTGGTTTTCACACTATCGGGCCGGTCTTTTGTAACCCTAACCCTAAAAAAAACCAACGAGTCACACACTAAGCATAGCAATTATATCAAAAGGTCA
>NW_024599013.1:27500-30000 GCF_004379255.2 Salvia splendens | reverse complement strand
CGAAAGTCCTTTCCTAAACCACTTCCCGTTCAGTTGCTGAAAGATAGAGATAAGGTTTTCTAAATGAGATCTTGTTCCACGAATATGCAGGCTAGAAAGATGCTATTTGCTGCTATTCTATCTATTTGTGCATCAAGTTCGAAGAAGATCTCAATCTATAATGAAGAAATGATAGTAGCTCGTTGTTTTATAGGCTTTATCATATTCAGTCGGAAGAGTTTAGGAAAGACTTTCAAAATGACTCTCGACGGGAGAATCCAGGCTATTCAGGAAGAATCGCAGCAATTCCCCAATCCTAACGAAGTAGTTCCTCCAGAATCCAATGAACAACAACGATTACTTAGGATCAGCTTGCGAATTTGTGGCACCGTAGTAGAATCATTACCAATGGCACGCTGTGCGCCTAAGTGCGAAAAGACAGTGCAAGCTTTCTTATGCCGAAACCTAAATGTTAAGTCAGCAACACTTCCAAATGCCACTTCTTCTCGTCGCATCCGTCTTCAGGACGATCTAGTCACAGCGTTTCACTTATCAGTGAGTGAAAGATTTGTCCCCGGGTCTACGTTGAAAGTTTCTATAGTAGAACTCATTCGAGAGGGCTTGGGGGTCTTAAAAATGGTTCGGGTGGGGGGTTCTCTTAAGAATAAAGAAAACGAATAGAATCTAATTCATGTTCACAGAAGAGCGGATCCAATACCAAGACGACTTCTTTCTCAGGAAGTGCAGCAAGTACTTGATAAATTCTGGACTGGAATATCATACCCCACGACAGATATACTGACCGACAAGATCAATAGTAGAAGAAGGAAGGTTTTTCGAGAGCTTAGATCCGCATGAGGTTTTTTCCGTTATGACAGAAAGAGTTGTGAAAGAAAAAGCTTCTAAATAGAAAAGGTACGTAGTAGCTTTACTAGAAAAGGAAAAGGCTGAACTCATTTAGAAGTCTAATTTTTCTACTTAGTCAACTAATCGACTCCATCTCCCACTCCTGGTTCTATCAAACTAGACACGGAATACCTGGAAATGAATAGCTGACTTCAGCAGGCATAGAGACCATAAGCTTTCTCTCCAGTACTTTGTCCACCGATCCTTCTTTCCATGCTCCTATCTATACTGCAGCTTTCACTCTACCAACTGAATCCTCATCTATATTTTGATATGAACCTAAACCAGTAACTGAATCCTTATCTGTCGAGGCTACTAGCTATCGGCCTGTAAGGTATGCGTAGCGAGGTAGCTAATCATACATGTAGAGAATCTTTGACTGGGCTGGGTTATAGCGATGAGAGCAGCGGGGCAAATCCGAGGCGAAGACATGGGCATGTAGAGAGATAAACCACTGGATGGTAGGTGTCATCTGGCCGGGATTGAGGGAGCATTATCAGACTCTCGTTGACGAGTCCCGTTGGTTAGAACTCTCAAATCTTATTCTGGTGGGACAACTGGTTGGGTTTTTCTATTGCCGAAAAACTGAGTTTGCCGAACTCTATCAGATCATGGACTTCTCAGACAATTTATTATTATTACTACGACAATAGATGGCATTTCTCAGCTTCATTTATTGTTCGATATCCTCACATTGTTGAGCAGATTATATATATATATATTCCAATCACTCAGGTGTCTACCGAGAAAAGGATTTGGCAGAAATCGGTTTTTGGTGATCTCACCTCTAGCATTGCTTACTTACATCTCAGACCGTCGTTCCCTCAAGTGGCGTGGGGCTTTTGGATATGGGAGAATTACATCCCAGAGAGACGTACACTGGTTGTGTGGCGGTCATGGTAGGCTGCCCTTGTGGAGTGTTCTTTCAAATCAGGGGTTTCAGGGTCCTTCTATGAATGGAAATCCCATTTGCAACAAAAAAAGACGGGTTTTGGCGACTCTATCGATTGAAATGCCCGTAGTCTAACCGGAGAAGCTTACCTTAGCAATACCTTTGGCCTCGGAACCCCTACTTGCCTTTACAAGGGGCTTTTCCCTCTACAACGCGGAAAAACGTTGTCTCTACTTAGCTACTTGGAAAGGCAAGGCTTGCTCTTAGCATGCTAACAATCCATCTTTGAAAAGCGAGAACTGGTCTTTCTTTACCCTTTGAAGAAATAGGCCCGTATCGCCGCTTTGAATCAACAAATTCCTTTCTAGAGAAAGCTCTTTTTAGCCTCAAGCAATAATCACCCACGAGGGTGGGATATCGTACGAAATTTCGCTATTAAGTTGTTGAACCCTTAGAACTCATCAATTTGTCTTCATCCCTTCTAGTCTTCGACCTCTCCCATGTGGAAAGGTATATCCTTAGTTTAGTAACTCGAAGTCGGAAAGAAGGAAAAAGAAAGAGCTTAGTCGGGCTTAGTCCCTGAGGTGTTAAGCAATTCCGAAGCATTCCTTTTTTGGAGCTTGCTGCTAGGCGGTGGGATTGTTTGACTGTCCTGGGGTGTGTACCACCAAGTGTTCGAATAATGATCAATTACTGATCGAATATGGATGTATGGAGAAATTC
>NW_024599013.1:10000-22500 GCF_004379255.2 Salvia splendens | reverse complement strand
TGTCGAATGAAACTATCCATGGAATCGTGCGCCGTGTGAAACGTAGATCATCGCCGTTCTTAACCGAGACTCAGGTTAAGCTCCGTCTCGGAACCTTGTGGGGTTAGGAGTAAAGCATCCCGAGGTTGGCGCATCTCGTTGAGCGTGGAGAAGCATTGGGAACCCCAATTTCTTTCTTCGGAGCCCTTTCTTTTCCCGTCCCCCCGCCCCGGCATAGCGCTTCGCTTCCGGTTCTTCGGAAGAATCCACTTACGTCTCTCTTCTTCATTGATCTGGGGGAAAAGGAAAGGTCTACCAGTTGGGAAGCTAGACATCAAGTAAGTGGCTTGATGAGGATAACTAAGCTGACACGCCGGAGTTGGCTGCTGGCACAAGAGGGTGGTGCCTTACCGCACCGCAGGCGGGCGCGCGGTAGCGTTCGTGGTGGTGCTTCAGGATTCCAATGTACTGCGTCCAAGATCAGAACGAGCTTGCCGGCGGACCACTGCCGTCCCATTCTTGAGTGAGCTGGAGCGCAGCCATCTTATCCACTGAACTAGCTAGAAGCTATCGCTTCGGGTCGAAGCATTAAAAGAAAAGGACCGGAAAACGCGGCGGCATAGGAACCACGGGACCCCCTTGACTAGTAAAGGGAAAACGTAAGTGCGCTCCTGCGCACCAGCTGAGCCCTTTCCCTTTTTAATCAAAAATGAAATGTTGGTAAGCTTCATAGCTCCAACCTAGTAAAGGGGCTTTGATGCCCTTTGTATAGGTTGGGTTGCTGGATACGGGATCCTCTTAGTAGGCTGGACCAACATCCATCCGAGAGAGGGCAGTCTTTAGAAAGAACAGGGTGTACGTATCCCAGGTGAGCCAAGAGGTGAAGAGTGGGAGTAGATCAGAGAACGCTTCGCCCTTTCTTATCTTCTTCCCGCCCTAGGAGTAGCACAAAAAGAGGGATTAGCATTATTGACCCAATGATAAACCACTAAGACCTTCCTCGTTGGGGCTCCGCGCAATGAGAAAACGCTCTAGCGACGAGAAAGCGAACGGTCAACGCGAAGGTTCAAGACTTAGCCGAGCGTTAGCGAAGCTAGATTCTCCTAGCGAGGCGCTTCGAGTTAGCGAAGCGCTGTAGTAGGGCCGAAGCCCTATGTGCTATAATGCTGAACCAAGGACGCTCCGCCTTATCTATCTATAGAAGGAGTCAACTGAGTTCTGAACGAATTAGCTCCTTGGTAATGGCTCAATCTATAGATAGAAAGCCCTATGATGGGAAACTACCACGTTAGGTTTGGAGAGAGATGGACCGGTTATATAATAGAGGGAGCAGATGCAAGCTTTTTCTTTCAATAGCCGGCCAAATGACTACAGGATCATCGGTCTACTCTACCTCAATTCACCATTTCGAACCTTATACAGAAGGGTTTTCCGTACCAGCTTCTTCTACCTATACCGCAGTTGAAGCACCTAAAGGAGAATTTGGTGTCTTTCTGGTCAGTAATGGAAGCAATCGTCCCTACCGTCGTAAAATAAGAGCACCTGGCTTTGCCCATTTACAAGGACTCGATTCTATGTCCAAACATCACATGCCAGCAGATGTGGTCACCATCATAGGTACTCAAGATATTGTGTCTGGAGAGGTGGATAGATAGGACTAGTACTTTCTCGATCAGGACCCTAGCTTTATTGCGAGCCAAAAACAAAGATGGATTCCCCTTCTATCTTCAGTACTAGAGATGAACGAATTCCATACGCCCGAAATTTAGATCGAAGAATTTTCGGGGTCTTGGAATTTCATGAAGGCGGAGCCAAAACGAGAACGAGTTCAGTCGAACAGCATATATAGTAAATAGAGGTGGAAGAGGCAGTTGTCATTTGAAAGGAAAGATAAAAATGAACTTTATAAGCTATATAAAATGAAAAAGTATCGATTTCAATGTCCGTCTATGAATGGAAATCCCATTATCAACTTTCACAGCTATATCAGATGAAATGTTGCATTCAAGCGGCTGTTCTAAACCAATATGTGTATCGCCAGGAATGGACTCACGCTCACTGGACTCAAACAGTAAAAGGAGGAGGGCAAACTTAAAATAGAAACTAGCATATCTTTTATATGTCACCTGCTTCACTTGAAAAACCCATATGAAATCACGCAAACCATGTCGGGTTCACAACCTAGGACAAGCGAAAGGAATAAGGGACTTTTGGGCATAACATTCTTTGACGACTTCTCTTACGACCGACATTTATTGATCAAGTCTCGTCACACGGAACATGAACTGAATAGCGAGAAAGACTCACGCATTCAGTGATCTAGAATGCAAGTAGAAAGACTGAACTCCACTCGTCAAGTAGCCTTAGAAAGGCTAGTCTTTGATCAAGAAAGTACGCCGCAAAGTCCGGGATCTTGGCTCCTAAGGCCCTCAAGATGGGATTCAAAATCCTCTTTGTATGTTGTCTCCATGGACTGGTAGGAAAGGTCTGCCTAAAGTGGACCGATTAACCCAGTAGACCGATCTTTCACTCTTCCCACTTTTCGCAGGTCAAGCACCCCCCAAATAGGCTCGCTTCGTTCCGGGTATGCAGAAAGCCCTGGTGCAAATAGATTGAATGAAGATAGTGGTACAAAGAAAAAAAAGTCTTCTTCTTTCTTTAGGCTTTAGGCCTGCCCCCTCCTGTTAGTAAGAAGCAAGGGCTTACACTTCAGCGGTGCCAGCCAAGATCACAAATCCAATGGTATCAAACCCTGCCCCATGGATCTCCTGACCCCATAACACTCGAGAAGAATGAGGAAAGCGCCTTTCGTGATGAAAGTTGTAAGCTCGGATTCTGGATTGAGAAAGAAATCTGGAAAGCGCAGCTTTAGCTGAATCTATTATAGGAGGCGTAGGGTAGGCTCTTTGGAATGGACTACTTCTCATCCGCCGCAGGGAAGCAAGTATCCGGATCCGTTCCAGCTGTCCAAGGCCAAGGCTGGGTCGATCAAAAGCAGGCAAGCCCAAGACAAGAAAAGGGTTGATGGAACCATGCAAAGAGTGCTCATTAACTCACTAGCGTCCCAATCAAATCATTCCAAAGTACTTCCCCATTTCGGAACATGGTGAAAAAGACTGGCGTGTAGTCCGGCGCCTATGTAAGATCTAATATTTTCCTTCGCACCAACCATGAATATATTCTGCCAGTTCTCATTCATCTTTCCCCGACATGAACTATTGGACAAGCGTAGGTCCCAGGTACCACTAAGGCCAAGTCACTAAGCAGCGGAAATCAGCGATAAAAAACCGACTTCAGAAGAGGTGCGGCGAGAAAGTCAGGCTATAAAAATAAGATAGAGATGGGAAAGCAAAGGACATTGATTATTTCATTTCCGAGCTGGGATAAAGCTCTTTGCCGGCGAGAGTGCCATTAAATGGAAAGGGAAAGCCCAAGTCGAAGGAGAAGCCACAAGTCCACTAACTGTGTCTCACTTTTTCTTTTTCGAAATTGCGTATGTGATGTTCTGAGTCTCAGATAACTTTTTCAATCGGTCGAAGATAACAATACTTGACGACCAGGAGAGGCTTAGCCCGTGAGCTAAAGTTCTCGTTAGAGGACCTCCAGTGCGGATCAGGCCTTTGGCGATCCCGTGAAGCCCGGCAAAACGGCAGGTATTGAAACTTCGTACTGATTGAGAAAGAACAAAAAGTAGGGGTTAGACTGCCGATAAATAAGACCCCGGAGTCAATCAGGTATAACAGGATCTTAGCTTTCGCAAGGGTGGTCCCTAGTTTTTCTTTTTTGATTTTACCTATTAGATAGATAAAAAAGAAGAAGAAAAAGTCCTTAGCCAGAAAATGAAATGGTAAGGACTCCGCTTCGTTTTGATTTTGAAAGAACAAAAAGAAGAGAGTCGCGAAAAGATAGATGAAAAACGGAAGGTATTGGCCATCTTCTGTCTTAAGAAGGCACCAAAACTTTATAGCGCCAGCGGACGCTATTCCTAATAGAAGAACCCGCCACCAATTGATCTGGATAACCCCGGTGGATCCACAGATTACCAAATAAAAGAATATCACAATTAACCCGAAGAAAACTCCCCTCTTTTTTTGGAGAGTCTCCCGATCGAATAAAAATAAAAATATTTGGGCAATAAGGAGGGCTATTTCATACTGAAATAGGTCGGGTAGGAAGAACCTCCCGATGATGAGAATAAGAAAAGTGCATTCAAATCTTGCATCATCCTTCTTGGGATTGGAGAACAAGAAGAAAAATGCAACTGATACGATGATATATAGCGCAATAGCTACATCTGCATCCACACCATAATGGTGTAAGTAAAGAAAGAGATCACTAACAGAGAAATTATAGAGTGCATAGAACCTTGCAAAGTCGGTTTTCGATGAAAAAAGAAAAGAAATGGCGCAGGCCCCTCCCATGACCATAACGGTTGGGGCGCTGATTTCCTTCGATTCTTGGAAAACGATGGGCAGTATATGAAGCAGGGAAAAAACGAAGAGATTGAAGAGCATGCCAAGAAGATATTTATTGTAAAACACGATAGGATTGGGGAATGAGAACATTTTCTTTGGCATTTCAAAATTATTCTTCTACTGCTCCCTCAAAGAAAAAAGGGGAGACTTGAATAGTTAGAAAAGAAAAGGGTTGACCTTGAAAGGCATGGGAGTTTTAGGCGTCAGAGATTTATTCTCTTACGAAATTTCTTGATGAGCATGAGCTCAGGGAAAAGCCCAAGAGATATAATAGGGAGATAGGGAATTGGGCTAACGATCAGATAGTCAGATAGGCTTGAGAGAATAGGGGGAAGAAAGGACAGAGAAGGAGCTTTCGATCGGTTAACTATGGGTAAAGGAAGCGTATCGGAGAAGCATTACCAGTAAGAGTGAGAGAAGCCCTTTCCCTGCAGGGAATGAAGATCAATCCAAAGTAAAGGTCTTCAATAGTAGGGAAGATATCACAAGGTCAACATTGACGCAAGCTCAGGCAGCTCAACTGAGATGTGAGCAGATTCAATGTCGTAAGGGCATCTGTGTAAGACATCATATCAAAGCGTCTCTTGCCAAGCCTAATATCAGATATCTGTCCTGTGTTAGTGTTAGCTGCCTGCCTGTCTCTTGGGTTGGGCTTAGAGAGTCTCTTTCTTGTCTGTAGTTGGTGTAAACTCTGTCGATCGTTCTTTGCCCATATCCACTATTGCCAGATCCAGAGTAGCCCCATGTGCGTTAAGTTCTTTCCTTCCGTGAACAAGAAGGAATTTCTTTATTCGCTTATCCAGTTTGCGTTCTACTCCAGCTTTCCTGGCTAACTACTAAGCTTTCCAGGTTCGCTACTCTAGTTGAACTCGGGTTTCCCTACAAAGTCTTTCTTAATTGGCCATTCCCTGCCCTGAGTTGTCAAAAGTAGACGAAAGAGTGTACCAGCTTTCGTGGAAGTAATGGCATTCCTAAGGGTTTAAATGATTGGAGAAAAAGGTAAGACTCTCCAGTGGTGTGGTAGTTTGCAGGGGGTTTCACTTACATCCAGTCCATCTAGCTCTATTCTTTCTTTTCAAGTGCGAGTTCCTGCTCCCGAGCATGCGAATAAGCCTATCTGTGGATACGTTAAGAAGGCTATCTCTAACTACGCTATTAGCGGATTACCAGGAGGAATGGTTAGCCTATTTTCAATCTTGACTTTCTAGAGCTATAGAACAGTTCTCTGACAGCCATTGTCCCCATATTCTAACTATACAACATATGCCCGCATAGAGAGCAGGTTCTTCTAAAAAGAATCCAATCCCTAAAGCAATTCCAGTACTATCGCCATTACCGCTGTGGGACGTAAGAACTCTTTGCCCTAAGGCTGATTGAAGAAGATGGCATCAAGCTCGAATGAATCCTACTTCTATAAGCAGACGATTACTGAAAACTTTCAACAGAATACCCTTTTGCGGCAGTTACTATTTCCGGTGAAGACTAGCTTTCCCGGTCTGGAGGTTTTTATTCCTCAACTGGATGCAAGAGCGGCTAATCGTAGCGGATCTTCACCCCTTTCTATAAGACTAGGAGCAGACCCCCTATTTTCTCTCGGAGCTAGCTTTCCATCTGCCACCTCGTATTCTAGTCCATCTCATTGCTAGCAAGAGCAGAGAGATCAGAAGCACGGGGCTATTGGAGCTCTTAGTGCAATTGAATATGCTCTTACTGTTGGAGAATACCCCGCAATCAGACTGATTTGCCCGGAGTCAAAGGTAAAGGTGATGGCTTTCGATCCCCTCCTCGCACATAGAATGGAAGAATCCACTCTGAGGTGCTTAGCAGCTCTTTGTTGAAGGAAGAGAAAGATCTAATGCCATTCTTATTCTTACAGAATATGATATGCAGCTATTGCATCAGCAGTTCGGGAGGGGAGGAAGGAGGTTATTAGTAAATGCCTAAGCGCTCCTGCACTATATCGTTCTTCTAGTTCTTCCTATTTGACCAGATGAAGCGAAAACAACTGACCGATGATGGAAAGGCGTACGGACAACCAAAGAATTGCGTTGCATATGTAACGGTTTCATCCGCGACGACTGATCTAAGAGTATAGAATAGATGGTGACGCGGGTGGAAAAATCAAGATAGGAAAGAATGTTCCCTACCTAACCGTATACTAAGAAGTATAGGGTGGAGGATGGCATAGAGAAGACTAACACTAGCCGAACAACCAGTAGAGCGGGGATAACGTACGAAACCGATAGTGAGAGCTAGCTGAGAAATTGCACAAAAAAAGAGGTCACGTTCGAACGGTAAGCTACAACTAAGAAAGATGTATTGTATATAATTGTATATAATAATAAATAGCATTTCCGCGGCCTGTAACACAAGCGTTTCGGATCCCCGATACCATCAGATTTTTTACCGTAAACAGGCTCTTCAATCGAAAGAGATTCGTCTAGTCTAGACTTCAAAAGTCTTATCTTATTCAGTTTAAAAGAGGCATCTGCCTCGGTAAGAAGATATCCCGATAGATGGAAGACTAGCAAAACCAATTACTTAGAATAAAGGGCTCCCTTCTCTTCTGAACAAGACAACAAAGGCTGACTCTCCATCTCCTTACGCGGATGAGATAACTGCTGATTCGTGAACTGAACAACTGCTGCTTTCCTCCCCGATGGTTATTCACTCGCTTGAAAGTCTACGATTGTTTGGTCTTCCCTCTTTTCTTTGGGGGGAGCGGAACCTTTTTACAAAAAAGTAAATCAACTATGACAAATCTGGTTCGATGGCTTTTCTCCACTAACCACAAAGATATAGGGACTCTATATTTCATCTTCGGTGCCATTGCTGGAGTGATGGGCACATGCTTTTCAGTACTGATTCGTATGGAATTAGCACGCCCCGGCGATCAAATTCTTGGTGGGAATCATCAACTTTATAATGTTTTAATAACGGCTCACGCCTTTTTAATGATCTTTTTTATGGTTATGCCGGCGATGATAGGTGGATCTGGTAATTGGTCTGTTCCGATTCTGATAGGTGCGCCTGACATGGCATTTCCACGATTAAATAATATTTCATTCTGGTTGTTGCCACCAAGTCTCTTGCTCCTATTAAGCTCAGCCTTAGTAGAAGTGGGTAGCGGAACTGGGTGGACGGTCTATCCGCCCTTAAGTGGTATTACCAGCCATTCTGGAGGAGCAGTTGATTTAGCAATTTCTAGTCTTCATCTATCTGGTGTTTCATCCATTTTAGGTTCTATCAATTTTATAACAACTATCTCCAACATGCGTGGACCTGGAATGACTATGCATAGATCACCCCTATTTGTTTGGTCCGTTCTAGTGACAGCATTCCCACTTTTATTATCACTTCCGGTACTGGCAGGGGCAATTACCATGTTATTAACTGATCGAAACTTTAATACAACCTTTTTTGATCCTGCTGGAGGGGGAGACCCTATATTATACCAGCATCTCTTTCGGTTCTTCGGTTTTAAATGGCCCTTTTCAGATTCAAATCTGAATACGCATTGCGCTATATGCTGGGACTGTCTGCTTAATGGTACTCCTACTATGTTCATAAGTGGTTTTCTACCCCGATCTAGTAAAAATGGGGTATCTAAGACACAATCAGCAGGTAACCAACGACATAAAAGCAGTCTAGTAGGAACCTCAGAGACTACACGCGCAACAACTTATCCTAAATCCTTCTGTGAGTGGCTAGCTGGAATTATCGATGGTGATGGAAGTATTCAAGTTAGTAAAAAAGGATATACTTCTCTTGAAATTACTATGGGACTTGAAGATCTACCACTACTACGATATATCCAACTTATGCTTGGTGGAAGTATTAAAATGCGAGCAGGTGCTAAAGCTTATCGTTATCGACTACATAATCACCTTGGTATGATTAAACTAATGAATTGTATAAATGGTCATATTCGACATTCAGCACGACTACTTCAACTACATCGTGTCTGTCAAGTACTGGAAATCCCCGTAATTCTACCTATTCCACTAGATGCTCAATCAAATTGGTTTGCAGGATTCTTTGATGCTGATGGTACTATTACTATAGCTATGAAGCATGGACTACCTCAACTAAGTATTCGAGTAACTAATAAACTTCTACAAGATGTAGAGTCTTATAAGGTAGTATTTGGAGGAAGTCTCTACTTTGATAGTAGTCAAAATGGTTACTATCAATGGTCTATACAAAGTCGAAAAGATGTTATCATGATGCTAGATTACTTTAAATCAAATACTTTCCGAAGTCATAAATCACGACGATTCTTCCTTATTGAGGAATATTACAGTCTTTACGATCTCAAAGCATTTAAACCTGACAGTATTCACCATAAAGCATGGCTAGCTTTCCTAGACAAATGGAATAAGTTGATGATATAGTCCACCTTTCTTCTATTCATCCGCTTACATTAGTAGAAGAGAGAAGCACCCTGAAGTTTACATCCTCATTCTGCCTGGATCCGGTATCATAAGTCATATCGTTTCCACTTTTTCGGGAAAACCGGTTTTCGGGTATCTAGGCATGGTTTATGCCATGATCAGTATAGGCGTCCTTGGATTTCTTGTTTGGGCTCATCATATGTTTACTGTGGGCTTAGACGTTGATACCCGTGCCTACTTCACCGCAGCTACCATGATTATAGCTGTCCCCACTGGAATCAAAATCTTTAGTTGGATCGCTACCATGTGGGGGGGTTCGATACAATACAAAACACCCATGTTATTTGCTGTAGGGTTCATCTTTTTGTTCACCATAGGAGGACTCACGGGAATAGTTCTGGCAAATTCTGGGCTAGACATTGCTCTACATGATACTTATTATGTGGTTGCACATTTCCATTATGTACTTTCTATGGGAGCCGTTTTTGCTTTATTTGCAGGATTTCACTATTGGGTAGGTAAAATCTTTGGTCGGACATACCCTGAAACTTTAGGTCAAATCCATTTTTGGATCACTTTTTTCGGGGTTAATCTGACCTTCTTTCCTATGCATTTCTTAGGGCTTTCGGGTATGCCACGTCGCATTCCAGATTATCCAGATGCTTACGCTGGATGGAATGCCCTTAGCAGTTTTGGCTCTTATATATCCGTAGTTGGGATTTGTCGTTTCTTCGTGGTCGTAACAATCACTTCAAGCAGTGGAAAGAACAAAAGATGTGCTCCAAGTCCTTGGGCTGTTGAACAGAATCCAACCACACCAGAATGGATGGTACAAAGTCCTCCAGCTTTTCATACTTTTGGAGAACTTCCAGCTATCAAAGAGACGAAAAGCTATGTGAAGTAAAAGAAGAAAAGGTCGCCGATTGCTACTAAGAACCTAACAGAACTTTTCAAAATCAACACACCCATCATGCTAAAAATTCCTTTCTCACACCATCTATTTCGACGTCGCCAAATGGTATGGTATAGTTCTTTACAACTTGTATCTAGTTTTGTCTCTCAGAGTTCGTTGCAAGATCGTTTATTGGCATCTTCTTCTCTACGTAGTCGATATCCTATACTTTCCAATTCGAATTTCTATTCTAGCGCTCCTGATGGCTCAAATAAGAAGAAAGACAGTAGACCAAAGAGAAAGATATTGAGACAAGTAGACCAAAGGCAAACTAAAGCGCAAGCTCACTTTCAAGCCCGGGTTAAAGCTATGAAACAAGTATGCGGGAGTTTAAAACTAGAATTGGCAGCTCGTATATGGCTATTCAAAATCAAGTATCCGAAAATCTTATTATTCTTGAAATTTCTTTTTTGGGGTCTTATTATGGTTCGAGCTGGATTGATCATTTATGATAATATCTCTGCTCTATTTGCATCATTGCCTACTTGTCATATGATGGCTGGAGCTGGATCTTCCGTCGGAAGTGGAGATTCGGGCATCAACTCCGGATGGACATCCCTCCTAGGAAGTGGGAATGGGAACAGCTCTAGCGGCAGTTCCGAGGACATTCTCGATCAGCCACCCCATGCTAATGCTGAGAGCAGGTCAGCACCACCCCAGCATCAAACTGGAGAACCCTCTCATCGGTGTCCATATCAACCCGATGAAGTGATCGGAGGAGACTCCATCGATTCAATACAGCAACGGCTTTTAAGCCGTTATCGATCGCCTTCGGCGGACGTCATAGACATAGAAAGGGCCCGAATCGACGCCGAAGATCTTTTTGAGGTCAAGGCGGAAATAATTCAAACAATGACACCCCTTCATCCAGAAGGGGATTGGCTTCGACGCGGGGCTCGCGCACTAGATAACAACCGGACTACCACGGGGGAGGAGTCCCTTGCTAAATTATATGCTATGTTAGAAGACCTAAAGGCAAATGGTATAAAATCGATATCATTTCATAATTTGAAGAGTAAAGTCTTCTTAAGAATCGATGATATCGATTCAAATTCCGAAATTCACTAAGTGCCTAGGACAGTGGAAAGAGATTTGAGATTCCGTAAGTAACTCAGTGCCTAACAAGAGTTTGTCTTGGAAGAAGAAAATGAAATACGAACAACCGCGCTGGTCGTAATAGATCTACTTTCATGCTGGAGCAAGAACTAGCATGAAAGTTCCATTTCAGGGAAGGACGACGTACTATGATACTTTCTGTTTTGTCGAGCCCTGCTTTGGTCTCTGGTTTGATGGTTGTACGTGCTAAAAATCCGGTACATTCCGTTTTGTTTCCCATCCCAGTATTTCGCAATACTTCCGGTTTACTTCTTTTCTTAGGTCTCGACTTTTTCGCTATGATCTTCCCAGTAGTTCATATAGGAGCTATAGCCGTTTCATTCCTATTCGTTGTTATGATGTTCAATATTCAAATAGCGGAGATTCACGAAGAAGTATTGCGCTATTTACCAGTGAGTGGTATTATTGGACTGATCTTTTGGTGGGAAATGTTCTTCATTTTAGATAATGAAAGCATTCCATTACTACCAACCCAAAGAAATACGACCTCTCTGAGATATACGGTTTATGCCGAAAAGGTACGAAGTTGGACTAATTTGGAAACATTGGGCAATTTACTTTATACCTACTATTTCGTCTGGTTTTTGGTTCCTAGTCTTATTTTATTAGTAGCCATGATTGGGGCTATAGTACTAACTATGCATAGGACTACTAAGGTGAAAAGACAGGATGTATTCCGACGAAATGCTATTGATTCTAGGAGGACTATAATGAGGAGGACGACAGACCCACTCACGATCGACTAAAGAAAAGGAAAGTCGCTTGATATTGGTTCAAATCCAATTCGTGAGCACATGGGCAATTGTTGCACCGTGGACATGGGGCCTTATGGGCTTCCGCCTACCCTATAATATAAACTGGGTGGGTCTCTATGTAGGGTATGGTAGTGACAGGATGTTGTCTTCCGTCTAGCATCTAAATCTCACCTTTGCCCTCGCTAACTCCTATCATAAAGTACTATTCGAATTAGAGGGGGCCCCTCTTCCTTAGGAATCGCAATGTCAATTCCCTTGATCAACGGCCATATTTTTAGCACACTGGACTTACCGCGGCCTCCGAAAAGGTACTATTCTATAATAGTTCGCCAGCAAAGCATTTTCCGAAACAGGCAGGGCTAGATCCTCTTTTAAAGGAAGAATCAAGGAGCACCTACTGGTAGTGGTGAATACTGATAACATGAATTCCCTTAGCGCGTTGGATCATCGAAAAATGGATCAATTCCTATCTCTGGTAAGACCACCCATGAGGGTTCATCAACTCATTTCTCGATCAGATATTGGTCACAAAAAGTCAAATTTGAACTTGTCACCAGCCTCATCTGGCTTTTCTAGCTTCACAGCTGATCCCTCACCAGATGCTTAGTCAGAGCCATTCTCGTTGTGCTTTGATAGACTACTCAGAGAGACTGGAGAACCCTTCTCCGCTTCGGCTTGCCTCTGGCAGCTCTATTTTGATACCTTAGCGGACTACTTGTTTGAAGCTTTCAATATCTTGTTCTCAATGACCGGATCTCGCACTTCCTTCCCCACCCACCTACCCTCTTTACCAGGTTGGGGTTTTGCCCTAAAATTCAATGAGACAAGT
>NW_024599013.1:0-5000 GCF_004379255.2 Salvia splendens | reverse complement strand
AGACCTAAATCAAGCTTGTCCGAAGATTACTCCCTTTGCCAAACACATATCTATCTATGTATCACTCAGAAACTAAAAGCTGTCAAGTCTTGAAGCCAGGAAAACATATACCTAATTCTTAGAAGAAGAAGTCTTATAAGCCTGGTGTCGTTGTAACCTCTCTACGAATAGAAAGGGTAGTGGGAAGGTAAGGGGATTTGCTTTGCAAAGATCTCTTTCAGGCCTATAAACTACCTGTCCTCGACAAGCCATTCAATCAATGCTTTCGGGTTTAAGAATCCTAAAACTCTTCCAAGATCCCCTTGCCTTTTGCATCGAGTCATGATAGTACTAATCGGGCAAGTCTGCTTTGCTCTCCTTTCTTACCCCTTCGTAGACGGACCAAGAGCGGGCAATTATTCAACCATCTGATATCCCGGTGAGTAATTCGCCGATGAATAGCAGGTCTCATCTGACTGTTCCTATCCCCGGGATAGGCGGCTAAGAATTGCTACTCTTGTGCAAAAAAGTCTGGAATGCCAAGTGCGGTTACCTGCATTCCTATCAATGAAAGATGAGCCTCTATAACTAAACAAAAGAGAATGGAATCTAAGTCAACGCCTCGATTGAAGATTCCCTGGAATCGGATTGCTCGAGCCGCGGTGAGAAAGATAGTTCGATAGATACCACAGCGCCTTTACGAGGATGGGTGCCTCTCGACAAAAAGAGACTTTTTCCAAAAGCCACCGATCTATAATATAAAGATCTCAAGTATTCGTCTAGAATTTCAAAAAAATTGCGTTTTCATTATGGTCTTACAGAACGACAATTACTTAAATACGTTCGTATCGCCGGAAAAGCCAAAGGGTCAACAGGTCAGGTTTTACTACAATTACTTGAATTTGGATAACATCTTCGATTGGGTATGGCTTCGACTATAGTTAATTAGGTGAAGTTACGGAAAGAGGGATT
This sequence comes from Salvia splendens, assembly GCF_004379255.2. Taxonomy (NCBI): domain Eukaryota; kingdom Viridiplantae; phylum Streptophyta; class Magnoliopsida; order Lamiales; family Lamiaceae; genus Salvia; species Salvia splendens. The sequence goes on along the minus strand of NW_024599013.1, from coordinate 4,049 downwards.
CGAACCCTCGGTAAACAAAAGCCTACATAGCAATTCCAATGCTACGCCTTAAACCACTCGGCCATCTCTCCTACATAATGATTATTACCCAAAAACCGAGTGAATAGCGAGTTCATTCATATTATAATATTATTGGATAGGTACGACCCTAAAAAAATAGAAAATCTTTCTCCTTCGGACCCTTTGCTAAGACTAAGAGTGAAATGGTGGGATCCTTGTTTGTTTAATATCCTCCTTCCTTCATTAGTACCTGGACCGCATATATCAAAACTCAGTGGTGCACTTTGAATGAGATAGATTTCTTTTTCAAATTCTAAAAAATTAGTAATTGAGGAGCCAGAAAAGGAAATCGTTTAATCTGTAAATAAAACGGCTTCTACTTCTACTCATACTCAGGGTAATTCATTTTGTATTCGTACGAGAAATGAATTCCATTTGTGTATGTGCTCCCGAGAAAGATATGGTAATCTATTCCATTACATGGATTCGAAACCCAGACCCAGTCTCTCTTGGAATCCTGAATATGCCAATAATAATTGTACTAATCTACATATGTCTCTCTCCCATCAATCGGCTACTAGTTGAAGTAATGAAAAATTCTCCCCTTGATGAGAAATGCGCAACGAAAAAAAAAGGATCCCCCGTTGGGATATGAAGCTCCCTGTCCCCCTTTCACAGAAAATGGAGAGATGAATTGATGTATTTATTGAATCCGTCGGGACTGACGGGGCTCGAACCCGCAGATTCCGCCTGACAGGGCGGTGCTCGACCGATTGAACTACAATCCCAGGAAAATAGGTTGTACAGCCTAAACATCTCTTCTTTTTTTTCTCTTCATTCATTCGAACCATTTAGTTTCGCCGTGTTGTAACAGAGACACGAATGATAGGACTATATTATTATATATTATAAAAATGAATATATATTCTAAATGTAGTAGCCTCAAGCCTCATAGTGAGCTAATTCATGAATTGAATCATGACTATATAAGCTATTCTGATATGTTGAGATTCCATATAGATGAAATCGTGGAAGCGGACCTTTGATTTCCTTGGACCATGACAAGAATTCGTCGTCCGATTGAATCTGCTTGTTCCTGGATGCTCTATAGAAATCTATCGCTATTCCTTTCCTCGACCGATAAAGCTTCATCCGAATCACAAGAGCAATCTCTTTTTTGAATGTTCGTTTTCGTTATGGTAATGCAAGGCAAGAGGTCGGAAATTCAGGTGTTTCTGATGATGAAAGAACTTTTATCTTATGTGAAATTTATGAAAACCCGAAATGTCGGTAATCTTAGAAGACAGCTGTCGGATCTGATGGTCAGATACCCTACGGTCGGTATATCTTTGAAAGCTCAGACGGAGAGAATAAACGGACTCCTCGAGGGCTGCTTCTAAGCCACTTTAGTGGAAACCAGAAGGACTGGAGCTGTTGGATGTTGCTCAGTGCTGCTATAACTTAACAACCAAAAAGCTCTGCGTCGAACTTCAGCCCCTTCGAGTTGGCCACGGGGACCTCTGACGCCCCACACCATTGCGACAGGCGGGGGCTTGCCCATCAGCCTACTTTGACAAGAGGTGGCAGGAGCGCAACGACCTAGCCCAAACCTACTTAAACAACCTAAAGGCTTGGCCCGGTCTGAAAGTAGACCTTGTAGAAAAGCGGATAGGAGAGGTAGCCTATAGACTCAAGCGACCAGCTCGGTGAAAACTCACCCCTATTCCATGTGAGTCAGTTGACTTCGATTAGACCAGACCCACCCAGAGAGGAACGTGCCCACGAGGGCACCACCAGAGGAAAATAACGTAAAGTAGAAAGGAACAAGGTCTTACGGCACGATCACTATATCTTTTCTTTTTCTTTCCTCTATGGAAAGAGGGGATGATACGTGGCGTGGTATACCTGATCGTTTAGTCAACGAGACGTACGTAAGTCGACATAGCTCCATGTATATCTTCTTTGGAGCTAGAACCAATCAATAGAACGAAATGAAAATAAAATAATGGGGGCGACGAACATGGCTCAAGAGTGTCTATACAAAGCCCTTCTCTTCTTCACTCAAAGAGGCAATGCACCCTTTCTTTGATCTTTGAATGGTACTTGATTCATAAAGAATGAATCTTTTGAAGTTATACGGACTTTCTAAAAAAAATGCTACGCTCCGCGTGTCACGAGATATGGAGCGTTCTAATCGAAGAGTCATACCTCTTTATTACAGTAAGGCCAATGCACCAGCCAGCCAGTGTGGTGGCGAACACGCTGTGCTGTAAGCTAAGCTGTTCACCTTGTAGACGTAGAAGATATAGAAAGTGTGCCGTGCGTGATTCATAAGATTCTATAGTATATTATTTCACTTAGCCCGCCTCTCCCATGACTTTCCGGACCAACCAACCCGGATCTGCCCTCGCAAGTCTTCTCTGCATTTTGGGAGCAGAGCATGCAGCAAAATCGAGCAATGGATCTTAGAAGAATTCCACTTTAAAGCACGACTCTTTCTATTTCTGCGCTGGCATTTGAATTGTCTCCCTCCTCTTTCAATCGAAAGACTCGATGCAGATAGCTCTTGGTGGCCCCCGCTTCTGCCTCTATCAGGCGGCGACAGAACCCACCTCCACAGCCACAGTATGGAGGAGCTGCTCCTTAATCCGCACTACAACCAATCCAAATTTTCTCCAGATCGATATATGATGCTAAACCGAGACCGAGATAGAGAGAGGGCTTCCCTTTGTTGTCTCTTCGAGACAAATCATATGAATGGTGCTAATTCCCATGTTCTTTCTAGTCTCGTTTGGTTTCGAGAGCATCCCTCTCCCCGTCCCTTACTCGTTCTTTTGGAAAGCCGTCATCCTGGATTTTCTTTTCGTATGCCGGGGAAAGTACCTCACCTTTATACAATACATGAATTTGGATTCCAATTTCCTCCTCGGGTCTCTATAAACAGAATGAAAAGCCCGGGTGGAAGCACAACACAAAAGGAGAGAGGAAAAGTAGAAAGGGGGGAAGAAGTCTAGTGCTAGTTCTTACTGACACTTCTTTATCTAACTTTCATTTTTGAGTGCTTTCTTTGTTCTCTTATTTATTGGATTGAATGAAAGAAAGAAAAAACTTCCCTTTCTTTCTCTTCTTTTTATCCCTTCGACGAATTTCGGCTATGACCAATGCCCCACTAGCTGAATAGGCGTAAGAAAGCTACCTGAAAAAAGGCAAGGTGCACCTTGGATTGAACTCGACGAATTGCATTTTGCCAGAGAGATTTTTTTAGTTAGAAAGATTCTCTATTGGAAATTCAAAATAAAAAGAAAGGGTCTACCTTAGAGCCTTAGAGGAAGGGGGCCCCCATACTTTTCATTCAGGGGAGGGGGGGGGAGACTAGCCTCATTACTTCCCACTGGGCGAGAGGTGCACCTAACCCACCTACCCACTCATCAATCACGGTGTTCAGCTGACTTGCACTGATAGACCCCTTGTATTGTATTGGAATTAGGCGCCCATCTTTTTACTGTTGTAAATTAATCTCTTCAATCTTCGATTCTACTCTATGTTAGAACAATGGTATTTTGATCTAAGTGGTCTTATTCTTTCTCCCGTGCTAGGAAGCATTACTCCTCTTTTCATTCCAAATTCAAGAATACGACCGATACGATTGATTGGTCTGTGCGCCTCTCTTATTACTTTTTTGTATTCCCCTGTTCTTCGGATACAATTCGATCCTTCTACGGCCAAATCTCAATTTGTGGAAAGCCTTCGATGGCTTCCTTATGAAAACATCCATTTTGATTTGGGTATAGATGGTATCTCTTTATTCTGCGTGATATTGACCACATTTCTGATCCCTATTTGCATTTTAGTGGGTTGGTCTGGTATGAGAAGTTATGGGAAAGAGTATATTACAGCATCTCTAATTCGTGAATTCTAATGATCGCCGTGTTCTGCATGCTGTATCCTCTACTATTCTATGTTCTTCCCGAAAGTGTGCCAATCCCTATGTTGTGCGGAGCTGAGCATCATCTATTCGCTGGGATAAAGCCTTTCTCTGCAGGGGCCTT
>NW_024599012.1:0-26315 GCF_004379255.2 Salvia splendens | reverse complement strand
TAAATGACATTACGAATATATTGATTATAACAATACTTTAAGTGTAAACATTAATTAAAATATATAGAGAAAATAAATTATAATATAACAATAATTTAAGTGTAAACATTAATTAAAATATAGGGAAAATAAATTATAACTAATAATTAAATTATTAATTAGGATAACCACTTATGAATAGTTAAATAATAAAGTACAATTATCATCGCTTCAAACTATTATATGATGAAACCTTATCGGTAGGTGATGCATAAATAATAATACTAGACGTAACCGAAGAAGAGCTATTGCAAGAGGCGCGCGCATGCGTTTATCGACAGTGTGGTTGGAGACCGCATTACGCATTTGCGTTTAATAAATTAATTAAACACTAAAATATACTATTAGTAATATAACCAAGACTAAAGTCCCAAAATGATCCTTAACATATGGCGTTTTTTTATTTTGGTCCAAAACATTATCTTTTGAGTTATTCGGTCCCTCACATTTGAAATCGGACCACATTTAGTCCAAAATTGAGGAAATAGTTAAAATGTAACGGTCAACGGAATTTAAATCAATTTTGACCGGATTAAGATTTATAACTATGTTTTATTAAGGGCTAATACCTAATTAACCTAATTAACCTAAAACTTGAAAATGTAAAATGTAAAATAAGTTAAAATATAAAACCTGCAAATAAAAAATAAAATAAAAATGTTCGACTGAAATGCGAAGCGACGCAGCCTTCATCCACACTTCGAACAAACTCTTCCCTTAACTCTTCACAAAATTTGAAAAGATTAGGGTTCTTTCTGCACATAAATTCCAATCGACACTTGGAAACCTAGATTTCACCGGCGATTCAACCCGTTTCTCGCCGGCGATTCCAAAGTAGTTCGCAATGAGTTGGTACGTGTATGACTCCTATCACCGTTGCCTCGGCGATCCTCGTGATAACAAATACACGTTTGAGAGGAGGATGAAGGCGTTGCACAGTCAACCAACGTCGAGTGAAAATCGAGAAGGTAAGCTTTACTTCATGTTTAATCTCGTTTCGAAAGTGGTCCCAAATTTTTGTGTCAATTTGTCCTCTATTTGTCTCAATTTTGTCTTATTAGGAATTGATTTGTCTTGATTTTGTCTTATTAGGAATTGATTTGTCTCAATTTTCACTTATTACGTGATTAGGGTTTTGTCTCGATTAGGATTTTCACGCTGAGTGTGCTGAGCATGTGGGTGTGGTGTACTGAGTGTGCTGAGCATGTGGGTATGTGTGTATATTCTTTTATGTGTGTTGGTGGGGACCAAGGTTGGTGATGTGTGTTTTGCTTCGAATTTTAAATGATTATGGTCTGGTGTTGGGGAACAATCTTGGTAGTGGGGACCACACTTATTAACATAAATATTTGATTGTTTAAAGTAGATGTTTTGGATTGATATGATTCTCATTTTCTTTTTATTGAAGATAGTACCTTCACAACAAAAGTGCATTATTCTGGATATATGGATGAAAGCCGTGGAAAACAATACGTGGATGAGATGACTGAGTACATGCACAGATGTGACCTAGACAAATGGTCGAAACTTGAAGTAGATGACTTTGTTGAGAAGAAGCTTGGTCTAGATGTAAGTGTGTTGGAGTACTTTTACTTGAAGACTGAGATAAATTTAAAAGAAGGATTGGTCCGCTTATTTGACAATAAATCCTCCATGGATATGGCTGAAATTAGAGTAAAAGCAGGGATAGTGACCTCTATGTTGTGGAAACAACTGGGTAGTGGTCAGTCAAGTTACTCAAGACCATGGAGATGATGGAAAGTCCACTGACAAGGGAAATAAAAGGCTAGATGCGGCTGCTAAGGGGAAGAGCGTGGTTGATGTTGATAGGAGGACAATGTGGAGGTGCCTCCATATGTTGATAGTGACTACGACCTTACACAAGACCAGGCTAATGTTGATGATGGAAGGTCCACTGACAAGGGAAATGAAAGGCTAAATGCGGCTGTTAAGGGGAAGAGCAAGGTTGATGTTGCTGAGGAGGTCAATGTGGAGGTGCCTCCATTTGTTGATAGTGACTACGACCTTAGTGATAAGGATGAAGATAATATTATGGCTGCCCAAGTGAAAGGGTGGAAAAGGGTCGTGGATGTAATGTCAAGGCACCATACTGATGATACTAGTGACAGTGATCAACTTCCTAGTGACTCACCAAGTTCGGGATCCGAAGATGAAGAAGAGCAAGAGCATGATGACGATACAAAGCGTTTGACTAGAAGATATAAAGCTGACACTGATCTCAACAACCTGAGATGGGAAATCGGGTTGCGTTTTAATTCCAAGGCAGACTTCAAAGACTTAATTCGTCACCAAGGAGTATTGTTGGGGAAGAAGCTGAGGTTGAAAAAAAATGACAACATTCGTTGCATAGCTCACTATCGAGGGGTACTAAGAAGCAAGAAGAATAGTGAATGCCTGTGGCTCGTGGCACTGGCTCATAGGCCTGCCCATGGGTTTTGGCAGGTTTCCCGGCTCCACAACAAACATAAGTGTGGCGAGGCTTCATATAACCATGGATGTGCCAATGCACGGTATCTCGCTAAGAAATACAAGGAAGATATTCGAGTCATCCCTGGAATGACTGTTGGCCAATTTATAGAAAAGGTGCATTGTGACATGAAGATCACCATTTCTCCAGGAAAGGCCAAGAGAGCTATGCAACATGCATGGAGGCTGATAGATGTCGACCGCGGGTGATTGTGGATCAGCCCTCCTCGGCCGCGGCTGACAACCATGCTACTTCATCAACTGTGAAGAATAACTGAAACTATGCTAATGTGTTTTTGTCTATGAAACAATTGTGTTACCCCCTCAAAACTCTTGTGTTACCACCTGAAATTCTTAGATTTTGGCTGATTTGGTTGATTTTGGTTTGGGCAATGCCCATTGTGGTGGTTTATTACCTACTTGTTGTAGGTTATGGTGGTTTCACTTTATAAACTGGTGGTTGATTTTGGTGGTTCTCATTTTGGTTAATGTATGTTGAATATGGACAGATTGCAAGGGAAATGAATTGTATGTTGATACTTGTTATATCTCAATCTTAAAATTTCACTCTGAATTGCTAACTTCATTTTGAACATACTTCTTATATCCCAATCTTTAAATTTCATTCTGCATTGAGATGCCTCGTTGTATTCTGAAAAGATAATCACCAGATTGAAAACATTTTTTGCACTCTTATGCAGCATATTTATATAAGATTACACTCCCAATTTGGTCCTTAACATTTTGATAACATTTTTTGCAATCTTCAATCATACAACTCCTCACCCGAGGTTTAGTCCTTTACATTTTTTGGTCCATCTAAAATGCTTAGATTTGGTACTTAACATTTTTTGCACTCTTAGAGCATACAACTCCTCACACGAGAGCACCAAATCCAGCCTATAAGCCCCTAAATGCACCTCCTCACCCGAGAGCACCAAATTATGCGATACTCACATTTTGAAAACAATGTATATGTAATTCATGGCAACTCTAAAATCATGATATGAAGGTGTAGATCAGTCCATGCCACTGAAAGTCCAGTAACAACCAACAAGAATATATGCATAGAGTTGCATATATTCTTGCCCTTCAAACACCAAGAAACGCAATTTTGGAGTGCAATTCATACCATTCTAGAGTACAACATACACCAAGAAATGAAATTTGATTCAGATTCCAGATTTGATTCACCATTGGAAACGGAATTTCATTACTTGAACCCTAATATACAAACAAACACCACAACAAATAAACAAAATCCATACATCACAACACTACGTAATTTCTCTATTGCCCTATTATTCTCCTCGATTGATGACAAAATCAAACTAAAACTCTCACTTTCGGTCTCCGGCAGCGGCATTACAGATGTCAAGCGTCGTCTTCGTCGATTGGCTCACACCACTTGAAAAAACGGCAATCTTTTCTCTCACAAACAAAGTATAGCTTCCCCCTTGTTGGTTTTCCATGGGTGTTGACGATTCTCAGCGAAGCCCGATTCTTGCAATGGCAAAATTCGTACCGGAATCGGAGGTCATGTCCACCACCACTCTCACCGGTCTCTCTGCTGTGGTTCGAACGGTCCATGGTTGGAGAGTTGGGGTTACTTGATGTTCTTCCGAGAACTAGGGCTTCTCCCGTTTATCTGCCTTCCTCAGACGAAGAAGATGAATGGAAATGAGAGAGAGAATTAAAATTAGTTTTATATTTATTTTATTAAATATAATTTTGAACCAAATTTGCGTTCATTTCAAAAAGAAAAAAAAATCAAATTTTTATAAAATTTAATCGGGTCAAAATTGATTAAAATTGCGTTGAATGTTACATTCTGTTACATTTTAACTATTCCGTCAATTTTGGACTAAATGTGGTCCGATTTCAAATGTGAGGACCGAATAATTCAAAAGATAATGTTTTGAACCAAAATAAAAAAAACGCCATATGTTAAGGACCATTTTGGGACTTTAGTCTATAACCAATTATAAGTAGTGAATGTGAATTGAAATTGATTATTCCTTTTAGAAAAGAGTGAATTTTAAAAATAGTCCATAGATTGTGGGTTTATCTAGCTCATAGTTCCTGAATTTTAAAAATATCACCAGTAGTCCTAGACTAAGGGTTTATTTTGAAATTGGTCTTTTTGGCTATTTTCTATCCGAAAATGGCCGTTTGGGCTACTGAACAATTTTGTCTTTTCACATTTTTAACTTTTTCAATCTGATATTATTTCGATGATGTTCTAAATCTGATATTATTTTAAAATTATCTTCTTCTTCCCTTTTTCATCCGTCATTTTGTTTCATTTTTTAAATATCAGATTTAATTTTATAAAATTAAACTTAAACTTAAAATTTAAAATATTAATAAATTATTTTAATTAAAATTAATAATTTATAACTTTGATTTTCAACCTTTCTTACAATTGAATGTATAACTTTGATTTTCAACCTTTTTTATAGTACTTTTAAAAAGTACCACTTGATTTTTTTTTCTAGCCCTTAGAATATTTTACACAGCTTAGTAATCAAAAGTTGATTGTTGTTTAACTTATTCATATTTTTTAACTACTGATCCTATTTATTTATGATTAGAAAAAGACCAAATCAGAAATTAACTACTGATGTCAATTTTTACCTTTAGTTCTAAAAATATTAATAGCTACTTAAATCACAACATTTGATCGAATTAGTTCGTTTCATAAAATTTAAGAAAAAATAACAAATTATAAAATATCAAATATTTTCAATTATCTATACAAAACTAACGTCTTTAATAGTGATGCTTTTACTAAAATAAAAGAAAGGAAAACAAAAGGAAAAAGATACTTATTATATAGTTATACAGCGTCGATTTGAACATCACCGAAAGGCGTTTTTTACACATATGAGACACTTGACAAATTAAAACTCCATAATTTCATTTTTATTTTCAAAAATCTTATAAGACTATAGAAATAAAACTATGCAGCCAGCTCACACAAAACTCTTTTATAATAGAATACATAATTAATAATCTGAATTAAAAATAATTTATTGGTTTTTAAAAATCTAATTTTAAATTTAATTTTATAAAATTAAATATAATATTGAAATAAAGAAACAAAGTAAATGATGAAAAAAGGGAAGAAGAAGATAATTTTGAAATAATATCATATTTAGAACATCATTTAAATAATATCAAATTGAAAAAAGTTAAAAATGTGAAAAGATAAAATTGCCCAACAGCCCGAAAGGGCATTTTCGGGTAGAAAATAGTCAAAAGGACCAAAATAAACCTTTAGTCCATAGACTACTGACAGTATTTTTAAGTCCATAGACTATGGATAAGATAAACATATAATCTGAGGACCGTTTTTATAGTTCCCTTTTAGAAAAATAGGAACATGGAATGATATCTAATTAGATTTTTAATCACGAGATGAGGTAGATTTTGATCTTAAATATTTGAGGAACTAAAAGGATGTAGCATTGACTTATAAGGGGTGTTACAAATCCTAAATATCGACAACGTTAAATATGGGAAATAAGCTGATTAAAAAAAGTTAATGAATGATATGATAAAGAAATACTAGTATTGATGAAGAATCAGAAAAAATACATAAAATCGAGTCAAATTTATGCAGAAAGTTAAATGAAGAATGTAAATGAAAAAGCGTAGGAATATGTGAGCTAACAATTCTGATATATATCTGTAGTCCCAAAAAAAGAATGATACTCCAAAACCTTTTACTTCCTCCACTTTTGCTGAAATAAAAAATATTATGCGCGAGAGTTGGCCAAGCGGTAGAGAAATTGATAATGCTTGAGGCCAAGTGATCTTTAAATTTATGTTCATTTAATCATAGAAAAAAAAGAATTAAAAAAAATTAACTTCCCAATATCAAAACATATAAATGACAACTTTAAATAGGAGAAATAAGTTAAAAAATTACTGATAATATATATAATGAAGAATTAATTTAAAAATTAATTGGTGATGTAAGCTTCTTGAATATAGATGTATACGTATTATATATCCTAAAAATTTAATGGAAGAGTTTTTGACAAAATAAAAAGCTACTATTCCAAGAAAAAATCCAAATATAAAAAATAAAAAATGTCTTTTGATTTAAAAAAATGATTCCAAATATATAATTATTAGATGAATTTGATGTGTATAAGGACAAAATTATAAATATCATATTTAAGTATCAATTCATGTAGCTAAATAGGTGCTAAAAAGATGATTAAGTTGAGCCCAATTGTTTTATTGTAGTATCATTTTAGAAATTGAACGAATTGTATTTTAAAACAATAAGCCATTAAATGCATTTATTTAGTACTATAATCTAAGAAAAGACTTACTAGGATCTTTCACCTCACTCAATTATGATCAGAATTAAAAAAAACTTTTTAACTTCCAGTTGTGTTGTTTAAATCTACTAGTAATATATATATATATATATATATATATGGATGTATTCATTTCCTTTTCTCATATTTTCTTCTATTTTTTTCTTGATCTCAGCCGTTGATTTCCTACATCCTATGGCCTAAATTAGTGGTTTTAATCATTAAATTTAATTATATTACAAACCGAAAAGGGCAAATTTGGTAAACAATATTTTTGTTGGTTATGACAACTTCTTTAATTTACTCCGTTGAAGATCTTCACGGTTATTCTTTCGTGCCACACGCTCCAGACGTGAATATCTCCCTACTCCCTCTCTGCAATTGAATTCACGTTCAATTCCTGGTATCTTGTCGACAACCAACAGAGAGAGAGGATTCAATTAATCAAGAATGAGGAGGTGCTCTTGCGACTACTGGTACCTCTTACTCATCGTCGCCGTGCCGTTCATCTACATCCAGGTTTAACCATATTTACTTGAGCAAAATTATGGAATCTCATCGTTTTAGTGATTGACTTAGCTTATCATAACTGGATTTTCTTACTGATGGATACTGCAGATGGAGTGAAGTTGTGATTTTGTTGTGCAACTATCTGAATTATGTTATGAATTGCCATGAGCCATTTTATTCCTCAGCACATACAATCTGAATGATCATGTTAATTCTGTTTTTCTCCTTTTCATATTTTCATTTTTTATTTTTCATTTTTCGTCGCACGGTTAATCTGAATGTATATATTGTGTAGTATAATGCGTAGTTTTAGTTTCTGTAATGCATTATTTGAGATATGTAATGAACATTTATCCTGCCCCGTTTAATTTTAGTTGTGCCGTGTTTCGATGTTTGACGCACATTTCTTGTTTTCCCTAAGGGTTTAACAAGCCCAGGGGCTAGGGTGTAGTATGTTCTAAGTCTAAAAAACGTTGTCCAAATACACGAGCTGCAGTAATTCATCTCGGGTTGCACATGCATAGCGCGTAGGTATTTTTTAAAGCAGATATACATAATGTACATATTGTGTTGTATAATGTGTAGTTTAGTTTCTGTAATGCATTTATTGTGATATGTAATGAACATGTATCCTGCCCCGTTTAATTTAAGTTGTGCCGTGTTTCGATGTTTGGCGTACGTTTCTTGTTTTCCCTAAGGGTTTAACAAGCTCAGGGGCTAGGGTCTAGTATGTACACATTAATAACAACGTTAACAAAGACCACTAGTTTGAGTTATAAAACCAGTGTTTAGTTATAATCGCGGCTATGGACTAATTTTGACTGATTTACATAATGTACATATTATGTAAGAGACGATCGCCCTTTCTTCCTCTAGGGTTCTTCGGCTCACCCTGATCTCCAGCCAAACTTGTGCCACCTCGGCCAATCTATCCCTGAATCTTTTCGCAAGTATCTCCGGAATTACATCACCGACCGCTTCGTCGATGTCGAGTCTTAGCTGCTTCTCTGATATGGAACAAACAACATAAAACATCAGAAAATTATCATTAAAACAGAATACAACATGATATGCGCACTTTGAATCTTCACTGAGTTGAGTAACCAATATAAACAATACCTCTCATAATGTCTAATATACTCCAAATAATGACAATTACCTGCTACATAATGCACTGCCTAAACTAATTAATGTACATATGTAATCTTCACTGAGTTGAGTAACCCATATACAAAATACATCTCATAATGCATAATATCCTCCAAATAATGAAAATTACATGCTACATAATGCACTGCCTAAACCAAATAATGCGCATATGTAATCTTCACTGAGTTGATTACCCAAAATACAAAATACCTCTCATAATGCATAATATACTCCAAATAATGACAATTACATACTACATAATGCACTGCCTAAACCAAATACTGCACATATGCAATCTTCACCGAGTTGATTAACCCATATACACAATACCTCTATTAATGCATAATATACTGCAGATAATGACAACTAACAGATACATAATGCACTGCCTAAACCAAATAATGCACATATGTAATCTTCACTCAGTCGATGAACCCATGTACACAATACCTCTAATAATTCATAATATACTGCAGATAATGACAATTAACAGATTCATAATGCATTGCCTAAACCAAATAATGCACATATGTAATCTTCACTGTGTTGATTAACCCATATACACAATACCTCTAGTAATGCATAATATACTGCAGATAATAACAATTAACAGCTACATAATGCACAGCCTAAACCAAATAATGCACATGCGTATCTTCCAATAACACAAATTCCCACAACAACAAAAGTACCGGGTACATAATGAAAAATATTAAACAAATAATGCATCCCAATACATCAATAATGTAAATTTTAGATTATCTAATGCGCACAAAACAGTCATGCAATTACCCTTCCGGCCATTAACCAGATATGGAGATGAATGCACACTGCAAGCCTAACTGATGTCGAACAACTGAAGCATTTATACACTCATTTTATACACTCAATCAACTGACGCAATTATACACGGAGTTATACCTGCAGCTTGTGTAGGTTGAATGCGCGACGAACGACCTCGTTTAGTCATTGTGAATCTGTCATAACAAAAAAAGAATAAGATACTTGAATCCATCATTTTAAACCTAACACAATGTCTGAGTATATTAACTAATAACCCTACATAACACAAATAATGACAAATTATGAATACATAACGCACTGCTCAAACCAAATAATGTATATATGTAATCTTGACCGAGATGCGTAAACAATATACACAATACCCAAAAAAAGCATAATATACTGCAGATTATGACAATAAAAACCTACATGATGCACTACCTAAACCAAATAATTCACATACGTATCTTTCAATAACCATTTTTCGCACAACAACTAAAGAACCTGGTACATTAATCAAATTTTTAATTTTCGTATCTACAAAATCATGAATACGACTTCCAGAAAGCTCTTTCCGCACATACCTGGGCAAATTGATGGATATAACAGGACCGTTCTTGCCAGTTTGGCTACAACGTTAGCAACGTTGGAGGGTGGGTGACGGGATCTTCGACGATTAATGGCAAGATTTTCGCGGTCTCCCTCTGAGAGAAAACGGCGGACGAAACTAGGGTTTCGAGAGGGTAGAAAGTGGAGAGAGTGGAGAGAGTGGAGAGGAAATACAGAGAATTGAATGTGTGAGAATGAACCGTCTCAATGTTTCAAATCTCCAAATCACACAAATTTCGGACCTACCAAATTTCTGGCGGTTCATTATTCGTTCTTTGTCCATAATACCCTCATAATGCATTAAGACAACCCTTATAATGCAACGCGGATATAAAAATGAAGCGCCAATCTGGACCGTTGGTTAACACGATCTAACGACTCATATTAAGAAGAACAAAGGATCTTAGGGATGAATATGAAAATAATGCCCCTATATATATATATATATATATATATAGGTGTGATCAAATACAAACTCATATCTATAATACAAACTACAAACTTTAATCCTACACACTCCTTGTAATTGATCAACGGTTCACGTATGGGATGCATATGGGGATGTCAACGCTTAACACAAATTATGTCACTAGGGGTGTTTATGGAATGTGATTCAGGCATCAGTTACAAACAGCCCCCATTTCACTCCAACCATTCCTTAACTTTGTCAATAACATTTCACTGATCTGTTCCAGATATGTTCCCGATTTCGTGTTGCCATTTGTGGGGTGCCTTTGTGGTTCTACTGACATTCCGTTGACATTACCCAAATATTCTGCTGACATTATCCACTGCCCATGATATATATATTCTGTTGACATTGTGGTTCTACTGATATTCTGTTGACATTCCCACATAATTAGGCGTTAACATTGCAAAGTAAACACACTACCCAAATATTCTGTTGACATTATCCACTGCTGACATTGAACTTTTTTTTTATGATGGCTAATGAGATTATGTATAGAGAATTGGTGCATTTCTGGTATGTTGCTGTTGAACTTTGCACGCATAATTTACAAATATGATACTGACATGATAATGTTTTATTCCTCTACCTAACTTTCAAAATCGAATTGAAATCACAAAGATTAAAATTGGTGCAAAAGGTCACCGGAGAACTCATGTCACCGGAGCATAGGTTGCGTCAACACCGATTATTAGCCCTCATGTCACCGGAGCAGAGGTTGCATCAACACCGATTATTCGAACGATTGCTGGAGGCTTGGTTCCTTGAAGAAACGCGATTGACTGCAGTAGACTATCGAAGGGTTTGAATGGAGGAAAGGGGAGAGAAGAAACGTGATTAAGGGGTGGGTGTTGAAAAGGAGTAACTGACTGGATTCTCAATCACAACTTAACGCCTAATTATGTGGGCTGCTTAGTTACATCACTAAATTACCCTTAGTGAACAATTATATAGGTAATGTTGACATTATGTATACAATCTATACTAACCGTGGATTATTTCTAATAAATGTCTAGGATTAGAGTTTGCATAGTTTGTATCTTAGGGGGTTTGTAGTTTATCACCCTATATATATATATATATAATATTTTATTCATAAAGTTTGAAAAATAAATCGATTGTTCTATAGTATCTATACATATATAAACATAAAGCGGATTATGGTTTAGGGTTTAGTATCTATACGATATACATAAACATAAAGTGGAAGTATGATTTCCTTAAATTTATGAGGGCACCCGCAACGCTGTGCCGCCCCAGTTCCTATGCCGTTCCGGAGAAACGGTTCCGCGGCGGCACGCGTTGCAGCGT
Organism: Salvia splendens; assembly: GCF_004379255.2. Taxonomy (NCBI): domain Eukaryota; kingdom Viridiplantae; phylum Streptophyta; class Magnoliopsida; order Lamiales; family Lamiaceae; genus Salvia; species Salvia splendens. The sequence continues at coordinate 14,624 of NW_024599012.1, read as the reverse complement.
GCGTTCCGTCGCCATTCCGTGCCGCCCCCGTTCCTATGCCGTGCCGCGTTCCGTTCCGGAGGAACGCGGAACGAAACGTTCCGCCACGCGCTTAGGCGACGTGGCGGCCTCCCATTCGACGCATGAAGCCCACTCGCTGCCCCGCGAGTGGGCTTCGTCCCGGTGACGCAATAATTCTATTTTTTTTTTAAATACGAATTTAATAAAAAAAAAATTTTTTTGCAACGGTAATTTGACCGTTTTTTTATATCCGTTTTATATATTTTTTTATTTTTTATTTATTTATTTACTCTATAAATACTCCTATTTCATACTCATTTCAATCACAAACACACATATATTCCTCTCTATTTGCGCAGAAGCAGGAGGCTGCTCGCAAGGATGTGGAGAGGGCGTTCGGGGTTCTCCAAGCGCGCTTCAACATCATCAAAGCCCCGGCTCGTACGTGGTTCATGGAAAACATGGTCGACATCATGTATACGTGCATAATCTTGCACAACATGATTGTCCAAGACGAAGGACCCGAGGCGGGAAATTGGTTCGACGACGAATCCCCCGGAAGCTCAACCGCAAGTAGTCCGCCTCGAAGTGGAGCGCATCCATCTATACAAGAACGGTTATCTATTCGTGCAAGGACACGCGACTCTAGTGCCCACACCCAACTCCAACCCTAGTTGTAGAGCGATCTAATTGAGCACATTTGGGCAAATTTTGGCGGATGAAATTATTAAAATTGTGTTTTTTTATTTTTTTAGGATTTTAATTGTGTGCTTTTTATTTTTTAAGTTTAAGTTGTAATTTTTTTTAATGTTGTGTGTTTTTTAATAAAGTGTGTTTGTTTTTTAAAGTGTGTTTATTTAAATTGAATTGGGTTGGAAATAAAAAAAATTGAAATTGAATGAATAGTAATTTAAGGAACGGTTAAGGAACGGAGGGTTGCAGGTTCCGTTCCTTAGTTAAGGAATGGAGTAAAAAAGTACAGTGGGGCCCTCAAATAGTGGTTTAAGGAACGGTATAGGAACAGCGTTGTGGATGGCCTCAGAGAACGTGTATACATTTTGACTGCTACACAACTTGCATTAAATAATTGTAAAAGATATAAAACGGCCACAATTTATAAATAATTAATATTGCATCCATGCCACACCCCAATAAAGTGGAAATTTATATCCTTAATTTTATGTGAACGTATGTCATTTTGACTGTTACAAAAATTGCACTAAATAATATTTATAAAGGATATAAAAGGGCACAATTTAACTCCATTTTATAACATGTTGATAAACCAATATTTGATAAAAGGAGTTTTGTACATTTAATTTATAGTAATAAAAACGAGAACTAAAATATTATCATTATATTTATTACATGACGTTATTATACAGTTAATATTATAAATTATAATGACATTTATGTTATTTTTTATAAAACTCATTTTTGTATATATGTGCCGATGTATAATTTTAGATATTAAAAATATTAGCTTCCAAGCAAATTATATCTAGAATACTGATACATAATAAATCAAATTTGAATATGTCATATTAACAACACTGCATTCAATATTGTTAGAACTTAAGAATTAAGATCAACAGGTTGTTACCAAATTATAGATCTTATATCAATTCGTTAGTTATGGGTACTTAAGTTTTTAAAATCATAAACTTTAAATCATAAACTTTAACTGAAACTAGTATCACGCCCGTGCGATGCACGGGTCATTTTAATTTCTTCATATTTATTTCGTTATGCGAAATAATATTTGTGAAATGATAAACAAAAGAATATTCGACATCCTCTTACTTTGGATTATACTTTTTCAATCACATTAACCCACATGGCTACAAGAGTGCGTTTAAATGCTAACTTTTCTTAAAAATGTCAATACGATCACATTAAAATTTCAACACATATTTGTGTTTACATTTTAATAAACTGTCTTCACATTTAAATATCAGACTTAAAATTAAAAAGTATTTTAATTCTGTGAAAATATGAATTAACCGTTGAGTTATAACTGCAGGAGCAAGTTTACGTTGCAATAATTTAAGATTGCACTGGTAAGACACTTCCTAGTCGAGCTCCATTTCATTGCAATATAGTGACCCTATACATTAAAAACTCAAACCTTGAAATCTAAATCATAAACCCTTAACTTTAAAATATACTCATCATGACCAACAAATGAGCCAAATATCAATAAAATTCTCCCTCCGCCCCAATTCAATTTTACTTTGTTGATCACTTATTCAAAATATACTCATCATGACCAACAAATGAGCCAAATATCAATAAAATTCCCCTTCCGTTCTAGTTCAATTGTACTTTGTTGATCACTTATTCTATTTTGGGGGTTTTAGATCTGTATTTGATATCTTACATTGGGTCGGCCTACTTGATAATCCTTACTGATAGTGGATGTTTTTTTACCTAAATGTTGTCTGTAAATCTGTTTATATGCTCATATCAAGAAAGTGCTTTACAATATGGCTATGTGAACGGTAAAAAAAATCTTGCTTGCATTCATCCAAGCATTAAAATGAAAAGGTTTTTAAATCAAATAACATAAACGGCTATTGAAATATCAAACGTTAAATACTAGAAGTGATAGTAAAATTAGTTAAAAGATTTCTTCAGTTACATATTAGAAGTGATAGTAAAATTAATTATTTATTTTGGAAATTATGAAAGAGAACGGTTGGAATTGAGAAGGCCGAGATGCCGTTTAAATGTAAAAAAAACTGTGTGAATTAATTGTACATTTCATATGCTACTAAATCGGGGATTTTCAGCTTTTGGCTTGTCATTTTAATCAAATACTAATAATATTGTAACTGAAGAAATCTTTTAAATAAATTTACTATCATTTCTAATATTTAACGTTTGATATTTCAATAACATTTATGTTATTTGATTTAAAAACCTTCTCATTTTAAAAATTTAAATCCTAAACTCTTAACTCTAAACATATATCATAACAATTGGAAAAACATTTGACTTTCCTCACTAAGACATATCAGTATTTTATAGCAATTATATGCACGACCCATTGTGTTTCCTTCAAAATTATATTATGAAATTATTATGCGTAAAAGTCAGAATATAAAAAAAATCATTCATTAAATATGACCTATAAATAGTGACTAAAATATTTTTTATATCTAATGCAAAAACTACAAACACAGCAATATATAATCGAGAACACGTGCACTTCAATAGTGAAACAACGTTAATAAGAAATATGGGTCTCATTTATTTTTTTGGTACTAACTTCACATTATCAATTAATTAATTGAAATGGAAAATGATATCACTGTACAAAATCTAAAACTAAGAAAATGTATAAGAATTTGAAAAAAACATAAAACTTAATCAATTTGACATTTAAATAACGCAAATACATACTTCGATATATTTTGACTATAATACTTTTTGAATCTCTATTACAACTTTAAAAAATTATACTAATATTCAAAATATCAATATAGAATAATAAATCACAAATTATAACATTAAATGCATAAAATATCTATGACCATAAAATAATAATCATATGAGTATGAAAACAATTTGAGTAAGATTAATTACTAATATATTACTATAGATTTTAGGGAAATACGTTGGTATTAGCTATACCAACATATTGGGAGACCATGATAGTAGTAGAAGCTCTTCACATCACCATCTCTCACACTACTCTCATTCTACTTCATCCTTCACTACCGTTGCAAAAGAACTATAGTCAGCCACCGAGTACTCGGTTCTAAAAAATCTATCTACTCATTATTCTAGCTGCAGGCATAGCTCCTCTTCTTGTGGGTTCCATCTTTTCAACCCTTCAAAGATTTTATTTTGGCATGCTTATCGCAGTGGATATTCCTCCATCGACAACCAAATTGTATGAGATGCAACACCATCACATGATAACGCCCACGGACCACATTCGTTTCTCCTCCATGGCCATGAGTCCATGATACTTTTGGTTTATGGGTTGGGATTTATAAAAACAATTGGTGGCGATTGGCATTATTCCCTTTTGGTACTCTTACGATCCCTTTGACATTCTTCTTTGAAATGACTCTTATTGATAGTAAATATTGAGGCTGCTGATACGTATGTCCTTTGAATTTCCTCATTAAATGTATGTCATTCATGTTTTAGAAAATAAAAGTAACTCTCTATTTTGGAAACTGCCGCATTGAATAAAAATAAAAATCGTAACGGCTAAATTTTATTTTACAACTTTCCACCAATTGTACTACAAATAATTACTCTTTTCATTTTACAGTATTTATGGTATGATTAAACCTACAAATTAAATTAAATTAAATTACTACATATTATAATACTTTTTGAACCACTTTTAATTAATTAGTTAAAATTAAATAAAACATTAAAAAATTTATTTAATTATTGAGAATCAAGTAATGACAAAAATAAAAAGCATTTTCACATAACATACTCATTAATTTTATTAAGCAATCCATATTATTAATCTCAATTCAATTTTATTAGGTACCATACAATCCTATAACTGATCATGTTATTAATTATTTTTGGTAATATTGAAAATTCAAAATAGTTTTCCATAAGTGATTCTATTATTGATTATTATTAATAATGTTGAAAATTAAAAATACAACTCATCAATTACACTTTAATACCCAACAAAAAAGGCAATCTCACTTTTCATCAATAATTCTTGATTACCAGTTATAAAAGTCAATCCCACTTTAATACATTATGCTGATTGAAAAAAAAACAATTTGCATAATATATATTTTATTGTACATCCAATACTTGAATTTCAATCGGGACGTAAATTTACCCAATTGACATCAATATTATTGAAAGTGGTAATAAATAGTACTATATTAGTATGTGGTTGTAGATTAGACTTTCTAAGCTAAATCCGATTACTACCATTTAAGAATTTCATTAATTGAAAATCAATTAACAATAAAGTACTAATAATAAACTCTTTTAATCAAGAAATTATATATTAGAAAGAAAATGAAAATTTCAATGAATTCAATTAGGTTAAAATCTGTTTTCCACCTCCATCTTCTCTTTTGCTATAACTAGTGTTATCACCCGTGCTATGCACGGGACATAAAATTTTTAAACATTAAAGATAAATTCTAAGGTAAGTAGATTAAAAAAAGATCATAAAAAAATATAATGATGTTTATAATTAAGAATATGTGTTAATTACACTAAGTATTCATAACACTATAAACAATAACAAAAAGAAAAATGTACTCCTCTAAACCCCTTCTAAATGAAATATTTCATATTCGACAAATGATGCTACACAATTTTAATTTGATATGAGTGGAGCAAAATAAAATAAAATAAACGATAAATAGAAGATGTGCGACTAAAGATCAAATAGTACGTGTTAGTTAGAATAAGATATGCAAGTAAAGGAAAATGTGCGACTACGAATTAAAGAGGAAGAAATTATATAATTTGAAAAAATAAATATCTCAATAGTTTTAATAAAAAATATATATTATACCTAGATATTTAAATAAAAAAAATTAAGTTAATCCATGTTTCTCTCCCTTGATTTTTTTTAATTGCCTCTTCTATCCTTCTTTCCATTCTCTGTGGCCGCCCGAGGCTTCGCGGGCGACGCCGGCCAGCCGCTCACGTCCACAAAATTATGTGAGTTAATTCGAGCGCACATCATTTTATCCAAGCTAACCCAAATACTAATTAAAAAAAGTGGTCCAAAAGAAAAAAGGAAAAAAAGGAAAAAAAATAGAAGTAAATGAGAAGGCTATTAATATGTCATTCTGTTATCTCCTCTCGATTAATTTAACACCCTAACTTATTAAAAGGGAAAAAAATTATCACAATTTCCATTGCTCCACCATAGTATGTTGAATTATTATCAGTATAATATCTTTTTTTCTATTTCTTCTCTGTTGGAGAACCCAATTTGAAATCTCTCAAAAATTGAAATCTAACATCTATATTGAAATCTAACAGGTATATGCATGATTTATAGACTATTACCACCTTTCAAGTTAAATTAAATGTACTACAAAAAAATTCAACATTTTAAAGTACAACAAATTAATAGAATTTATGGTTTAGGAAGATATATAGAATTAATAGAATTTTTTAGAATAATATACAATTATAAATTTGTATATTTGCAATGTGTCTTATTAGAGCACCCTCAATGGCAGCATGGGAGATCGGACCCATCCCGTCGGGACAATCCGTCGAGACCCCATTGCGGGTGTCCCGTCCCATAGAGATACTTGGTGCGGAAGGTTCTCATCCCATCCCATATGTTAATTTATTTTTTATTTTTTTAATTAATAAATTTTTTTAGAATAATATACAATTATAAATTTGTATATTTGCAATGTGTCTTATTAGAGCGCACCCAATGGCAGCATGGGAGCTCGGACCCATCCCGTCGGGACAATCCGGCGAGACCCCATTGCGTGTGTCCCATCCCATAGAGATACTTGGTGTGGAAGGTTCTCATCCCATCCCATCCCATAGGTTAATTTTTTTTTATAATCAAATTCATACCAAAATTATTTATAAATATCTCATTAATAATATTATTTTTTAATCATTAGTCTCACATGACATCATATTATCATTTTTCCACATCAAGATATTTATTTTTAAATTATAAACTTAATATTACGCTTATGTTGTCATTTAAATGCATTATTTCTTGATATCAATTTAGATATTGTTGGATATGTACATTTAACTTATATATACTATTAACAATTCAAACTAAAGAAATATATATTAATAAAAAATACTATACCATTATTAATTTTAATTTTATTTAATGATTTAATTATTAATACTTAAAAAGAAAAATAAATTGTGAGTATCCATCTAAGTGCTCCAAAGTTGGCATTAATTAACATATTAAAGTTCAACGGTGAAGTGATATTATAAGTCATGTTTGGTGAGCGGTTTACTACCAAAAATAATTTAAGAGCTAATTAGAAATACTAAATAAATTAAAGATATGAAGTTCAAACTTTTTAAATATTTTCTTTTCCATATTATTAGTACCATCAAACCTGCTTACATAGTTCATGATTTAAAACATGTTTTTTAGAATTAAGAAGACATGAGCAAACAAATACAAAAATCATATTTTCACAAATAATAAATTCACTTTTATCAATACTAATTCAATAATGCATGATAATATTCATAAACATAATATTTGAGAATCATAAAAAAGAAATAGAACTCAGTCATAAATAACAATATCTTAGCTAGTGGAATAAATCAAAATCAACTCAATTATAACTATGTATACTACTTATAGTAATTTAAATATAAATATGTATGATTTTTAATCTTGACCGTCATTTTTTCCTCATCCAATGAATAAAATATGTAGAGTTCTAGGTTCTACACTTAAGAATGGTTCTATCTTTAACGCAACCCTATATATATATATATATATATATATATATATATATATATATCTTGAATGTAAATATATATTTATAAAGTAATTTCAACACATTAAATTAAATTAATATATTTAAATAATTTTAAAAATATATACTATTATATACAATAACAATCCAAATGCAATTTTAAAAATGTGTTCAATTTAAAATTCTACTATATTATTAAAAGCCCATATTATAAAATACACAAAAAAGCCCAAACTAAACCCTAGTTGACTAAACCCACGCCTCCACATCTACTCTCCCACCTTGAATATATATTTATAAATAATTTCAACACATTAAATTAAAGCAATTCATTTCACCATTTTTTTTGTCCAATAGATGCTACATTTTATTATAGATACATGATGCCACATACACAACCCATATACATATATAGTGTGAACACAAATTCTGCAATTAATAACATGCCCACAAAATTACTAAAAGGGTAAAAAATTAGACTTCACAATTTCCCGCCAAAAAAGGCATTTTTGACTTTTCAATAAACTGTCACTTTATATTAGTATAGATATGTTTCCATATTACCTTCTCCTCATAATCATTTACATCCGCCTCCATCAACCTTCATATTCTCTGGTAATCATCTCATGACTTAATTTCATCATCTTGCATTAGAGTAATCTTCTGCATCAAGCCAGTTTACCTCCATCCGAGGTAATGAGATTTCAAACAAAAATGAATCACATATCCTATATTGTAATTTGTTTGTAGACCATAAGATTTTATGATATAAAATTGTGAAAGAAGACCAATATTGTAAAAATCACAATACACAGTTCATGACTATGAACTCCAAAAAAAATACGCACCAATTTCAAACCCAAATTCCGCATTCGCACTCCTTGTTAAATTTGCGTACACAACCAACCTTCCTTTCTTTGATCTTTTTCATCGTTGGAATTGTGACTGAATTGTGAATGAGTATTTATAGAGATTTTTTTGTTTGATATTGTAATTAAGCGTCTCTTCTTATTCCTATATTAATTAGGATTAATTATAAAATAAAGAAAAGATTAATATGTAATTATGTAGAATAAAGTGAAGAGACCCTCCAATTCAATTGATCCTTCTTATTCTTCAATTGTTTTCTATTTTTATTTTATTTTATTATAATATTTATAATGACATCAAAATAATTGGAAAGAGATTGGCGTTTTGCTAAACGCCGAAATTCAATTACTCTCTAATTTAAAAATCAATGCGGAAAATTAGTATTTGAAATAATTAATGGGCTCAAAGATTAATCCATGGAAGTTACTAATTAGTTTTGGATCAACAAATTATTTGCTTAATTATAAAATAATTGATCATAACCGTCATGTCTCTTGAAAATATTAACGTTATCTATAACTTTTCCACTTCCACTCCCCTAAATTATTAATTTATTATAACAACAATAAAACGTACAAATTATAATTTTATTTAAATATTTATAATGACACATTATAATCCCAAATCAAAAATTTTAATTCCCAAAATGCCCCAAAACTCAACTTTTATATATGTATAGATAGATTTAATATTTTTTTACTAACTTTAAAATTTATCGCATAAATCATAAATTTTATGTTTTATAGTGAATTTTCCACGAAATCAGTTTTTTCCCTATTCATAGGAAATTCATTACAAGCAATAAGTTCATGATTTTCCGATCAAATTTTAAATATTCCATTCATCCCAAAATAGTTAAGTCGTATTTCATTTAGTTTTTTTTCTCTTTTTAAGGAGAATCAACAACGGTTTCCTTATCTAATCCCGTGATGACTCGAAACCCCGACCTATCAGTTAGAGGGGAAGCGTCTTACCAACTGAGCTGCACTTCATTGTTTCGTATTCCATTTTGGGTTGTCTCAAGGTATTGAGTCATTTCTTTTAATATTCCATTTATCCTTTCTCATACTTTACTCTCTCTTCCTCTCTTTTACTTTATTATCTCTTACTTACTCTCTTCAATTTAACGTTTAACACATCAATTTCTTAAATATCATGCTCAAAAGAAATGCCTCAACCACCTTGGGACGAATGAATTATATGAAAAATACAAAATTTAGCCAAAAGTCTATGATTTTAGACAGCCTTATTTAGAATTTTAATTATTTATAATTTCTCACACAAAATTTTTATAAACTTTAATTAATATCCAAGTTTTGCAACAGTAATAACGACGCCCACGCATAGGGCTGCCAGTGGGCATCACCGCCTAGTAGCAGCGCACCATGTGGGGGATGAGCCACCCACAACGGGGTTTCGCCGCCGTCTCGTCTCGGCGAGACGAAACCTAACCATTTTGGTTTGCCCATTGCAGGTGTTCTAAGTCCTTGATTTTTTTCCAACCAAGTTTTTAAATTCATGGACCAAAGGAAGCCAAATTCTATTTTATAATCTTAGGGAAGAATAACCTTTATTTAGAATGAATTCTTTATCATCTCTCACAAAATATCTTATTTTAAATGGTATTTACTTCACATTTAACTTTCTTGTTACGTCAAATGCGTGTTATCAAATATTCAATGTGCTTTACTTTAAGATTTAGTAATCATATTCATCCATCTAATTAATATTATAGTCAAATAATATTTATTATGCAAGAATATTTTAAATAGGAGATTTAATAAAATAAATTGGTTCACAAAATCACAAACCCTCATCTAAAAAAATCAAGCCTAAATGTCTTTCCTCAATTATTTTATTTGGCTTTTACTCTAAATCAAATAAATATACATAAATTTCAAAATTGCAAAAATAGATTAGGAAATAATGAGAAGAGGATAATTTACATTTTTTTGAAATTATACCACATCCAACCAACACAATACACCACACACAAAGTGACACCATTCTGCAACACAATAAAACCCTCTCTATCTTTCTCAAAAATTCTGCAACCAAAATCCAACAATGGCGATCATCTCTCTTCTAAGTCTAACCATTCTCCTCCTCTCCCTCCTTTCTCTCCACCTTTTCCTTCGTCGAAAATCCAATAAAACCGCTCCTCACGGCTACAAGCTCTACCCCCTCGTCGGAACCCTCCCCGATTTCATCCTCAACCGCCACCGCTTCTACGACTGGAACACCGAAACCCTAGCCCGCTGCCCCACCAACACCTCCGTCTTCCGCCGCCCTGGCAAGGTCCACGGCATCATCACCGCCAATCCCCAAATCGTCGAGCACATGCTCAAAACCAACTTCGAAAACTATCCAAAAGGCCCTCGCTTCATCTCCCTCCTCCAGGACTTCCTCGGCGCCGGCATCTTCAACGCCGACGACCACCTCTGGATAATGCAGCGCAAGACCGCCAGCTACGAATTCAACACCAAATCCCTCCGCAACTTCGCCATGGAAAACGTCGCCTCCGAGCTCCACAATCGCCTCCTTCCGATCCTCAAATCCGCCGCCGAAACTAACGCGACGGTAGACTTGCAAGACGTTCTCGAGCGATTCGCCTTCGATAACGTCTGCAAGCTCGCATTCAACACCGATCCGGCCTGTCTCGGCGGAGACGCCACCGCCGGCGCCGAATTCATGCGCGCGTTCGAGACCGCCGCGAATCTCAGCTCCGGCAGATTCCTCTACGCCGTGCCGCGATCGTACCTGATCAAAAAATTCCTCAATATCGGATCGGAGAAGAAGCTTCGAGAAGCAATCGCGACAGTGCACGAATTCGCCGATCAAATAATTGTATCGAGGATTGAAAAGAGAAGCGAGGAGTTAAACGAAGACGAAGACTTACTATCGAGATTCATCGACAAGAGCGACAACATCTCCGGCGAGTTTCTGCGAGACGTCGTGATAAGCTTCATCCTCGCCGGCCGCGACACGACGTCGGCGGCTCTGTCATGGCTCTTCTGGCTGCTGTCGTCGCGGCCAGACGTGGAGGCGAAGATTCTGAACGAATTGGAGAGCATCCGGCGCGAGAGCGGGAAATCGATCGGAGACGTGTACAGCTACGAGGAGCTGCGGCGGATGCATTACCTGCAGGCGGCGATATCGGAGGGGATGAGGCTGTACCCGCCGGTGCCGATCGACACGAGGAACTGCAAAAACGACGACGTATTGCCGGACGGGACGATGATCGGGAAGGATTGGTTCATGTCGTATTCGGCTTATGCGATGGGGAGAATGGAGAGCATTTGGGGAAGGACTGTTTGGAGTATCGGCCGGAGCGGTGGATCGAAAAAGGAGTTTGTAAGCAGGAGAGCCCGTTTAAGTACCCGGTGTTTCACGGGGGCCCGAGAATATGCCTCGGCAGAGAATTGGCCTACATTCAGATGAAATCCGTTGCTGCTTCTGTTTTGGAAAGGTTTCAAATAAGAGTGTTGTTGGAAAAGGGGACTTCTTCCCCTCAATATTTGCTCTCTTTGACTCTCAAGATTAATGGCGGATTGCAGCCAAACTTAACCATAGACTTCCTTAATTAGCAGCAATTCTTATATATTGTTTAGTTTGAAATACAAAATAATTAACCACACTACTTGTATTTCTATATATGTAACTATAAATTGATTTGAATATAACAATATTGGGTCGACTCATGAGTTCCATTACACCATCTAGTTGGGATGAATATGCATTGTTAAACATGGCTAGGAGTTGGCAATGGCTTGTTATCATCAGCAGATTCAACATCTAGTTGTTGTCCTTCATCAGTGAGCTGTTGCAAGGGTTTATACTTATAGAAGTAAGCACATGTAACAAAGTATATGATGTTTATGAGTTGAATTCCGGTGGCAAGCCAGTAATAGTAGTCTAGCTTCCCACGGTTGAGGTTCCTATCAGGCAGCCAGTTCCCCGATTGCGCGGTGTATTTGTGCACCAGGGTGACCATGAGGGTGCCCGTGTAGTTCCCGATGGCGATGGCGATCCAAAACAGGGCAGCTGCAGAGCTCCTCATGCTCTCGGGTGACTGGTCGTAGAGGAACTCCATGTGGGCAACGGACATGAACACCTCGGCCAATCCGTGCAGGCAATACTGCGGGACGAGCCAGAAAACTGTGATGGGGATTATTGCAGTTGGTTTGTCTAAGAGGTTGTGATCTGCTGCTGCTGATTTTCTCTTCATTTCTATCAGTGCAGATACGATGGTGGCGAGGATGTTGATCCCGAAGCCCACCCCCATCCGCTGCAGGCAGGTTACGCCAGTGGGGTTGGCTGTGAAACGTCGGGCCAGGGGCACGAAGAGGCGCTCATAGAGGGGGAGGCAGGAGAGGACTGTGAGGGTGCTGAAAATGGACATGCTTGCTGGTGGGATTTCGAACTTGGGTGACAGATGACGGTCCATGCTTCGTGCTTGCACGATTGTGAAGCTTCCCAGATGGGAATGCGAGGCCACGTGTAGTATCCCTGCACCCCAGATTGGGAGGAGCCTGATCATGCTTTTCACCTCTTCAACTCTGTGGACTGTTGCTAGCCTCCATAGGTTTGGTTTTGATACTGATTCTGATTCTGATTCTGGTCCCACCACTATGGCCGCGCGATCTAGCCATCTTCGGAATGATCAAATGTGTTAGTTAATACAACAATCACACATTGTGGAAAAAACTTGAGTGTTTGAGGTCTTACTTGAGTTGATTGGAGTGGAGGAGCCTCCCATCGGTGGAGATGGGAGCGTCGAGGTGTCTGTTCTCGTAGAGGGTGGCTGGGGGAGGGACAGGGACGCGTCGTTTCTTGATGGCTGCTGTGATGACTTGCACCACTCGGACATAGGGGCTCCCTCCCGGCTTGATTTTCTTGTACATTGAGGAGCCTAATAGGAATGCTATGAGGGATATGGCCATTGCTGCTGTTGGGATGCCGAGCCCCCAGCCCCAGCTGACGTTGTCTTGGATGTAGACGACGACTGTTGCAGCTAGCAGAGAGGCCGTGGCCATGCAGAAATAGTACCAGTTGAAGAAGTTCCAGCTTCTAGACTCTGTTTTCTCTTTGCTCATCTCCAGCTGATCTGCTGCAAATGTCATCACGCACGGCCTAATGCCACCCGTCCCTAGCGACGTTAGGAGTAGCGCGAGGTAGAGGATCACGAGCTGTTTGCTCGAGGCTTCCTGGCAGTTCTCCTGGCTTGGACATGGTGGTGGCCTGAGCTTAGGCATCACTGCTGATACTGTGATTACAATCATTCCCTAGCACACACATACACACACACACACACACACAAAGGTAAGTTTTGAACTATAGTATGCTTGTGTATGATTGACTAAAGCCAGAGCAGACCAGCAAGTAGATGATGGTGCCGACGATGATGGTCCAAAAGCGGCCTGCGAAGGAGTCGGCTATGAAAGCGCCCACGAGGGGCGTGAAGCTCGACGTGCCACCGAAATTGGTGAGGGTGTTGGAAGCCTTGACAAGAGGCAGGTTGAGCACCTTAGTTAGGTAAGTGATCATATTGGCATGAAAGCCAGCAGCAGCAAATTTGTCACATATTTCATTTGCTGTACCAACACAAGATGCAGCATTTGTTACTTTCTTTTGCATCTAATCAACTTGCTGATATTTGATTGAAGAACATTCTTATAAGTATTAATCTCACCTAGGAATGCATTGTCCTAATGCCTCCTCGCTGCTTCTTCTTGCCATTGAAATCTGGGTTGTCTTCATTTTTGTGCTTCTCCACCTCAAACTTCTCCATCTCCAACAACTATGAGCTTAAGCCTACAGACGGTGAGGAGTATTTATAACCAGAATGTGGGCACATTCTGGAGAGAAGAACATGTGAAATGAAAGTAGTGATTGGTAGGGACAGAAGTGGTAGGCATGTGAATATGTGATAATAAGCCTATCTCTAATAAAATACTATGTGTACTCTCATGCTAAGCTAGCTTAGCTTGTCTTTATATGAATATTTCTTCAAATGTAGTGACAAACATAAGGTGGACGTTTGGTTTTCCAAATCAAGCTCTCAGCTTTTTTTTCATAACCCTCAATCAAGAATAGGTAGGATTGTGTCTATCAATAGCGCATTAATTCACGGTGAATTTATGAATTAAATATCCAAATGGATAGCTACTATAGTTCATATTGTTACCTCAACCTTATAATTACTACCACGTGCTTATTTTACAGTCCAAAAAGTGGAGTAACGGATTTCTCAAGCTATATAGAATTTGATATCATCAAATAAATTGCTCGTCTAGGGAAACTCTTACTCTT